>NW_004444129.1:4134316-4186882 GCF_000243295.1 Trichechus manatus latirostris | reverse complement strand
TCAGAGAAAGTCAGAGATGCTGAAGAATGTCATAACGTGATTCAAATGAGACAACTTTAATTTCCCTTCTTAAATAACGTTTTAAGTTGACACAGATCTGGCCGGAAAATAAGCTTTCTCTTGATTTAAAAAAAAAAAAAAAAGAGCAAGAGGTTAGAAAATATGCACTTAAGAATATGTGAACAAAAAGAGAGTTTCTAAAATATATAGAAATGTTTGCAGATTGGTGGGAGTTTTAGTTTTTTTTTCCGGACTGGTTTGCTTTCTTAACTTTTCACCTGCTTCCATCCCAAAACAGCAAGCCATCCTCTCTTTCCTTCTTCTACCTTATCCTAGGAAGAAGGATTTTTTTTTTTTTTTTTTTTTTTTTTACTATTTATCGATTGAGCGCGTTTCTCAAGTCATGAAAGCCAGACAAGAGTACCAAAATTGAGGTTAAATTCGTAAATCTGTGTGGAAATTAAGAGATTACGAAGAAAATTAATTACACAACTGGGCAGAATTTTGTACAAGTGGCATTGGTCTCAACCAGATAAAAAACTACTCTGTAAAATTAAGATACAGTCACCTATTAAGAGACCACTCAAGGACATCAAAGCTTTGAGGAAGTTATAATTGTTTTCCAATCTCATTGTTAAACTGCGTTGACTCTGAAGTGGATAGCTGTAGATACAGTATATATTGTTTTCAGTATCTTTATTATAATTAAATGACTTTTCAGTCTCTACAGTAATTCCTAAATCGAAATCATAGTTGCACTCAAATAAAATATAACTGCATGGCTGTGAAATAATAAAGCATAAAACTTAATTGCAGAATCTGTGTTGGAATAGTCATGAGTCTAGATTTTATTGATAACTTTAGAAGCATTTAATATCAAAAATCATTCATAAAGGAAAAATATATGAACTGCAAGTTTTTTGGAAAGCTTGCTTTCATGTGGGAGCTGTCTGTGTGAAGGATACTAGGGTATCAGGTACGTGTGGTCCTCAGTTATGAGTGGTACTGTCTAAAATATTGACGGTATCTAAACCTGTTATTGAAGTATGAAAAACTTAAAAAAAAAACTATGTAAACATGTTACTAAAGAATAGCTTAATTTGTTAAAGTTGTTTCCCATTCGCGTTAGTATTTTTCATTTTCTTCCTATTATGTCTAATTCAGTCTACGATTGTTCTTTCACTTCCCAATGTTAATATTTCTCTTGCCTTCCTGCACACAAGATGAATAAAACACTTAGATGAGAGAATGTAGAGAATGTAGATCTGGCTCACAAGCCTCAGATACCAGTTTGGGATACCACTACATAATATTTCCTGGAGAACTTAAAGTGCCAGCCCCTAAAACAAAAATAAAAAACAATTTTTACCTAAATCTGGCAAATATGCAACTATACAGATAAACAAAAAATGTATTTGAAATGTTTTTTAATTATTTTAAATTCAATATTGAATTACTGGAGGAAAAAATCTCTGATTACAGTCCAGTACATGGACTCTAGAACCCATCCATGAACCCAAAGTTATCTCCTCTGAGCAAAAAGCACAAACTTTTTGAATATTTGGGTGTCATTGTTGACAATGGGGTGATGATATATAAAGGGAATTTTACTGAAGACAGAAAAAATATTTTCTTTGAATTCACTAAGGTGTCTGGAAGCCAAGACAAACACAGGGGCACATCTCACCTTTTGGAGGGCTAAGTATTTCCACTGATTTCAGCATCCCTCATCATTATATTCCACGTGAATTAATTACATGGAGTCGGTGAGCGCTTGGCTTTCATTAAGCACTGCTGAATAGACTCACAGTTACTTTCCCTCTTTCATATATAAGCAAAAACAACAAACCCACTGCCATCAAGTCAATTCTGACTCAGAGCAACTCTATAGGACAGAGTAGAACTGCCCCATAGGATTTCCAAGTCTTTGATCTTTACAAAAGCAGATTGCCACATCTTTCTCCTGCAGAGCGGCTGGTGGATTCAAACCTCTGGCCTTTCGGTTAGCTGCCAAGTGCTTACCACTGCACCACCAGGGCTAAAACTGAACTATAGGTTCTATCAAGATTAGAATTCAGATCACTGGATTCAGAGTCCAGAGTGCTAACCATTATACCATGGAACCCCACATGTATAAACAGATTTCAAAAATATATAAATTAATATGTATGATGAAGACAACACAGATGCTAAAGAAGGAAGACTGGGTTTCATCTCTCTTTTACCAACACAATAGAGCATAATTACCAACTACAAATGTGTAAACTTGTTTAACTAGTAAACTTTTTTTTTCTTGCTTAATAAAATGTATTTTGGGGGTAGTGAACCACTATATATTCAGGTATTTTCCAACTTTTAAATGAATAGTTCCCATTATTAAAACCAGAAATTTATCTATAGTCAAAATGTCTTTCATTTAATAGTTTATTGAATACCATCACCCATCTAACTGTTCTGTTCATCAAGTAACCTATGTAAAATTCCATGAATAAACAGAAATGACAAGCATATAAAGCTTATAAGTTTTAGGTATTACATGTAAATAACCTGAATAATAGTATAAAGTTTAAAATGAGACAGACACTGTATTAGTCACTATCAAGAACTTAAGCAACTACATAATTAAACTTTCCATTTGTTATTAATGGATGATTTACTGAACTTCCAGCTTTTTCTTTCATTGACTGCATAACATCCAGTTTTAAGATATTTTGCTTAAGAAAATCTTGGATCTGTGAAACAAACAGAAACCTGGAACTTAGAGTCTCATTTGAAAAACATTAACTTTTTTTTTCCAAATGTTAATCCCAACAAGAAAGATATTGCTAATGGAGGGTTTAATATTAAAGGAATTCTGTGTCCATGAAACCTGAACTCAAAGGAATTAATTACAGAAAACATACTAGGTACCAGTTTAAGTAAATCTTCAATTTAAAATGTCAGTTGCAAAGCAGAAATTTCATTGGTAAGTTTTCAGTCATAATGTAAAAGTTGTAATCCATAGTCTAAACCGATTACAAAAGAAATATCCTCTAACATAAATTTTATTTTCTTCACTTATCTATACTATGTATCTGTCTTAGTTATCTAGTGCTGCTATAACAGAAATACCACAAGCGGATGGCTTTAACAAACAAATTTATTTTCTTGCAGTTTAGGACACTAGAAGTCCAAATTCAGAGCACCCTCCCTAGGGGAAGGATTTCTCTGTTAGCTCTGAAGGGAAGTCCTTGTCTCTTCAGCTTCTGCTTCCTGGTTCCTTGGAGATCTCCATGTGTCTTGGCATCTATCTTACCCCATCCTTGCTTGCTGGCTTCCCTGTTTTAATATCTTTTATATCTCAAAAGAGATTGACATACCCTATGCTAGTCCTGTCTCATTAACATAACAAAGACAAGCCATTCCCAAATGGGATTATAACCGCAGGCATAAAACCCATTGCGATGGAGTCAATTCCAACTTACAGTGACCCTTTAGGACAGAGTAGGACTGCCCCATAGGGTTTCCAAGGCTGTAAATCTTTACGGAAGCAGACTGCCACATCTTTCTCCCTCAGAGCGGCTGGTGGATACAAACCACTGACCTTCTGGTTAGCAGCTGAGCCCTTAACTGCTGTGTCACTGGACTTCTTACCACAAGCATAGAGGTTAGGAATTGCAGTGCATATTTTGGGGGAACACAATTCAATCCATGACATTCTACCCTTTGACACCCAAAAATGTATGTCCTTGCCACATGCAAAATACATTTACCCCATCACAAAAGTCTGAAGTTAACTCGAAGTCCAAAATCTCATCTTCTGAAACATGTAAATTAAATATGGGTGAGACTTTCGATATTTTCTATCCTGGGGCAAAATCCCTCTTCATCTGTGAACCTGTGAAATCTAGAATACAAGTTTTCTGCTTCCAAAGTACAATGGTAGAACAAGCACAAGGTAGACATTTCCATTACAAATGGGAGAAAATTGGAGGGAAAGAAAGGATAACAGGAACCAAGCAAGTCCAAAACCCAGCAGAAGAAATTACATTAGCTCTCAAGGCTTGAAAATAATCCTCTGTTCTCTGAGACCATCTGGGCAGTGGCTCCACCCTCCAGACTCTGGTGTTGACCACACCCTCAGGATTCTGGGTGGAGGCCCCTCAGCCCTGGACTTCACCTATGCCTTCCAGGCCCACTGGGACAGCAACTCTGCTACCTTAGCTTTGGACAGACCCATTCTCCTAGTCCATCTGAGTGACAGCCCCAACCCCTTGGCCCCAGTAGGCCCCGTTTTTCTGCTCCTTGGGCATGGCAGCCCCGTCCCTCTGGCACACCTTAACGGCAGCCCCACACTCTGAAACTGACTTGGCGAAGCTCTAACTCTTTGAAACCTGGGAGCCTGTGGCCCTGCTCCTTAAGATCCAGGAGATCGTGGCCTTGCCCTTTGAAACCAAGAAGGCCCTGCCTTCCATGCTCCTTCCAACAGTTCTCATCTCTGAGCTGCTCCAGGGATGGTCTTTTCCTTTTCTGTAGCTCCTTTGGCCTGTTTCCTGCCTATAGAATTCCGAAAGGCATACAGTGTTTTCTCTTTTTCTTCTTTCTCAGTCCCCTTCAATCTAAGCTGATGGGTTTTCTGCTGTTAGACCCATCAGTCACCGGCTTAATTTCTTTAACAAAAGATTGTGTAGCCACATCCTTGAACATCTCAGGACGCGTGTCTGTAATTTGTACAACAGAATTTTCCAAATCTTTAAGTTTTGTTTTCATTTTGCTTAGTTCATATTTAAGTCCATCTCTTTCCTCTCACATTTTACTATAAGCAGCAGGAAGAAACCATGCAGCCCCTTTAAGATATTGCTTGGAAATCTTCTCAGCCAGATATCCAAGTTCATCACAAATTCTACCTTCCACCAAATATTTGAACATAATTCAGAAAAATTCTTTGCCACCACATAAAAAGTATTGCCCTTCCTCCATTGTCCAGTCACATGTTTATCATTTTCTTTTAAAACCTCACCAGAAGCACATTTAATGTATACATTTCTAGCAACATTTTGTTGCTGGCATCATATGTATTCTCTAAGATGACAGAGACTTTATAGCTCTCCTCGCTTCCTTCTGAGCCCTCGCAGACTTGCCTTTGGTGTCCATAAGTCTACCAACATTCTCTTCAAGGCAAACTAGGCTTTTACTATTAGGCACCTTAAAACTCTTCCAGCCTCTACCCATTGCCCAATTCCAAAACCACTTCCACGTTTTAGGTATTTATTAGAGCAGCATTTCACTATTCCAGTACCAAATTGTGTCTTAGTTATCTAGTGCTACTGTAACAGAAATACCACAAGTGGATGGCTTTAACAAACAGAAATTTATATTCTCAGTTTGTTGTGTTGTTGTTAGGTGCCATCAAGTCAGTTCCGACTCACAGCGACCCTATAGGACAGAGCAGAACTGCCCCATAGGGTTTCCAAGGAGCGACTGGTGGATTTGAACTGACGACCTTTTGGTTAGCAGCCTAGCTCTTAACCGTTAACGCCACCAGGACTCACAGTTTAGGAGGCTAGAAGCCTGAATTCAGAGCGCTCGCCCTAGGGGAGGGATTTCTCTCTGTGGGCTCTGGAGGAAGGTCCTTGTCTCTTCAGCTTCTGCTTCCTGGTTCCTTGGAGATCACCATGGATCTTGGCATCGCCATGGATCTTGGCATCTATTTTACCCTCTCTCTTCTTGCTGGCTCACTTGTTTTAATCTCTTTTATATCTCAAAAGAGATTGACTCAAAACACACCCTACACTAAGCCTGTCTTGTAACAAAGACAAGCCATTCCCAAATGGGGTTATAACCACAGGCACAGAGGTTAGGAATTACAGCATATTTTAGGGGGACGCAATTCAATCCATAATGGTAACCTTTTCAAATTGTTTTAAAGGCTGATTCCAGATTTTTTTTTTTAATATTTTAAGTTTATTTCAAGTCTTTTATGGTGTTTATCTGAGTAATGTGTAGATACTACTTCACAGGAAGCTTTCTTTTAAGGTGGAGCATTTAGAAAGACCTTTTATAGTTATGTGAAGGGGCAGAGTTCCATCAAAAGCCATCCCAAGTCTAACTAATGTGTGTGTGTGTAAAATATAAAACACACATGCATGCATATATAAACACATTTGTTACAACAATGTATACCAAAAAACAAAACCCATTGCCACTGAGTCGATTCTGACTCATAGCAACTCTATAGGATAGAGTAGAACTGCCCAGTAGGGTTTCCAAGGAGCAGCTGGTGGATTTGAACTGCCAACCTTTGGGTTAGCAGCCAAGCTCTTAAGCACTGTGACATCAGGACTCCACATCAATATATAAGGGGCTTTTAAACTAATATTTGTTGACAGGTAAATGTTTATCAACATTTGTGCAAAATGTCAGTGATGCATTTGGGAAGGCAGTGCTTCATACCACATGGAAACTAGGCTCTGTTCTCAGTTCCCTTCTTGTCTATCGTGTAATGCTCTCTAAATTACTTGATACCCGCCCCATACCTGTTCCCGTGCCTACTTCTTCCATTTTTTCTTAATCTATAAAATTGGTAGTAATATTTGACTACAGAAGCGTTTGTGAACTTCACATGGAAAATTCTGTACTAGGTACATAAATATAGCAAATGTATTTTGCTACTATGAGTACTAAATTCTATTTTCAATCTTTTTTTCACTAGATCTTATTTACTTGCCTTTTTTTCTTTCATAACATCTGAGTCTTTAAGTCCCTTCTTAAAAATTCTGATATATATATGCTTAAGTACTTTTCTGTTTTGTGGTAGACTGTATCAAGAAAGGTAATGTTTTAAAAATGCACAGTATACATTAGTCATTTATGTTATACTACAGTAATATAATACAGCGAAATTTTAAAATTTTTAATTATAACATATATAGAAATATTTAAAGCTAGATGTTTGTTTGTCAGTGCTGTATTTTCTCACTGAGGCTTTCATAAGCACCCAAAGGTCCTTGTTGATCTACCGAAAACAATTTTAAGAAAGCGTGAGGTCCTTTTTTTTACCATACAAGTTATGAAATGAAAAGATGTATCTTACACCAGGATGTTATTTGTGAGTAACCAAAGGTTTCTTTTGAAGGTGTTTTTAAAAGGCACAGCATCATCTCCAGAAAAGAGATTGCAGCATATTAGAAAAACTAGACGGTATTCCTTTGAGAATTTTAAAGAATTAAGGATATAGATAAGTGATCTACTAACAAAAATGAACATGCACCAGTTAAAAAGAGACCATAAAGGAATAAACGAGTTGATAGAAGTTGATCCATCTTTAAGTGTTGCTAATGTTATGGAATTGTAGAACTTACTGGCACCAACTGAAAATAGTCACTAAATCAGAACAGTAAAACTTATAGAAAATGAAATAAAGGAATAATCACATTTCCTATAAGAGAAATTAGATTTCTCCCATTTTTAAAAATTTTACAATAAATAAAATTCATAAGTTATGTATATGTAAATAGTGCCTGTGGATAAATATTTTTAACATTTTGGATATTGTACACAATTTCATTAATTTTATATGTTTAAAATAGAATGTAATATGGTTTGTACCCCAAAATTTTATATTTATTTTTTTAATTAAGGAGCAAAGTCGCATTGATTGCTTTGATTGGCATAGCTTAACATAGTTATTAAAATACCAGAATATCTAGTTAACACTACAGTTCACAAAAACCGAAATTTTGGTCATTAAAATCTGGAGATAATTAAAAGAAACCCTATAACAGAAAGTGGTATTTATTTAGTGAAAAAGGGTAAAATTTAAAAGTTAAAAGCTATACATAGCAAAGGAAAAATATAAACATTTGTGAGCACTAGCTATTTGGAAGTTAATTTTTTAAAAAATTATTACGATACCTCTTTGATAGGAGCCCTGGTGGCACAGTGTTTAAGAGCTCAGCTGCTAACCAAAAGGTCTGCAGTTCGAATCCACCAGCTGCTGCTTGGAAACTATGGGGCAATTATCGTCTGTCCTGTAGGGTTGCTATGATTCAGAATCGACTCAGTGGCAACAGGTTTGGTTTTTTCGTTGCTGTGATACAGTGATAGCAGAATAAATCAGTGAATAAAATCCCTTTTCATTAAAAGAATGGTGAGCTCCTGTGTCATGTTTTTGTTGCACCTTACTGTCATGGAACTCAAGACATTTCAGTTGATAAATTAGCAATTACAATATTATTGATCTCAAATAATTTTTGAGATTTTTTTTCTTTAGACTTCTATGAGAAGACAGTAAAGTTTCTTATAAAGCTGGCGTTTCAGAAAAGAGGAGACACTGATAGGCTTTTTTAAATGCTATTATAGTGAGAAAGTATGTATGTGTCCACCAAAGGCATGGTATAAAAATAACAACTTTAGGCATAGGGAAGTTTTCTCATACATGTTTGCAAATTGTTAAGAGTTAAAAAGATACACCATTTGCTATCCTGCAGGTTAATAATGGATTAACAATGTTCAAAGAATTAGAACACAGTTAAATCACTTATCCGTGAAGTTTTACTGAACAGCAGCAGACCTGTCTTTGATGATTCAGAAGGTACTTCATAAATTTTTGGTACTTTTGAATTAATATTTATGAACATTCTTTACCACTGTAATTAGGGCATGCAGAGATATCAATTAATAGAGACTTCTGGTGAGAGGATGCCATAGAAGCCAAGCATGAACTATGTACAGACATTCCGTTTCCTGTCTGCTGGCAGTGCAAGTATTACTATTTTCAGTTTTGATAGCGTCATTCTCATAAATTACCAAACTCAATAGTAAACGAATTTCTTTGAGTTTTCCTAACGTGCATTTATTTCACTCTTTTTATTCATAAGACCATGCCAGGTCCTTTCAGTGATCATTATCATAACTCCCTATTTGGTAATTTCCTAACAAGTTCATCAGGTTGGTCAAATCACAGGCGGCAATGGAGGTGGATACAGATAGGAGACAGAGTGATCACTCATTCTCATCTCTGCTGCCATATAGACACATGCCACGGATGTTATTTGGCCCTCAACACTGGGGTTCTCATATGCTCAATACATAATACCCAAACTCATTGCCGTTGAGTCAGTTCTGATTCATAGCAACCATAGGGTTTCTAAGGAGCGGCTGGTGGATTTGAACTGCCGACGTTTTTTGGTTAGCAGGTGTAGCATGCTATAACTCTTAACCAGTGTGCCACTAGGGCTTCTTAATACATAATAGGTGGGGTCAATATCCTTTAAAAGGAGAAATTCTAACACACAGTTCTTATCAGAGTTTTCATCCTATATATATATACACACATATATATATATCCCTTTGGCCCTTGTTCATGGTTTATCCCCTTTCAAAAAAAAAAAAAAAATCTTACTTCTTTGGCCAATGGCCTTTGAAACCCACATGTGTTGTTTTTGACTGATGTTGTCAAGCCAATGTAAACCCTAGAAACTTCATATAGATGCAAAATATATTGGTTTCTCTTTCACATCATTTCCCTTCAACATTCAAACTTCACATGATTTGAATAGTTTTCTCTTAGGCTGTCTGTATAGTATTATCAGTTTGGGGTATTCAAATCCCTCCTCTTTATCCCGCACATGATAAGCTTTGTGTTACTGTTTTGTTGTTTTCATATCCTCCTCTTTTCTAAGGGATTGCTTTTCTTTTCCTTTTAAAGGATACTGAACCCTCCCACTACCATTTAAAGTGAGGAAGATGAAACTTAAAATGTTTTCCCCACTCTTCTCCCTCCTTTTCTTTGTTTTTTATTAGAATCGTAACATAAAAATGTCACTCTGAAGAAAAGCCTTGGGTTCGTCACTCCCAGCTCCCCTTCTCTGGGAGGTGAATACACTGCCTTTTAATCATGTTAGCCTTGCTTTTCCATAAGGCAATAAGAAAACAGTCTCAACAGAGGTTGCCAGTTATAACTTATGTATAAAAAATGGGATTAAAAACATTTGATGAGGCAGAATCAGTTCCATAGGGACCCCTCCATATTTCTCAGGTTTTTATTTTCTCCTTGCCTTCCTCTAGTCTCTCTTCTTAATTTTGTATTGCATGATTCTTTCTTCCAAATATACTCTTAGGATTTTAAACAGGCCTCCTTTCCTAATTCCACCCCCTCCCTGCTTTTTTCTTTTTCCTTACCAGCATGCCTCTGCATTTATTTTCTACTGACTGTACCCTAAATGTTGTACATGTATTTATTATAGTGGGAAGCTGCAGTCTACCCCCTTCTTTTCTGATGCATCAACCAAGTTCTGGTTGATTATTTCCTTTCTCATACTGGCTAGATATATGGACTGGTTTTTAGTTCGTTGCATCATTTTCCAAACGGATTTATATGGCCAGTGCAGAAGCATGCCTACGTCGTCAATCTTATCTTTCTCCCTTAATGATTTCACCTGCCTTCAAATTGACCAGTTTCCCCAATCACATCTCTAAGTCTCCATCTCACGCATTTGGAGATTAATCCCTACACTTTCCTGGTTTGAAGACCAGAGCATGCCCTGCTATGTGGAAGGCCTTCTTTGGGGTATTCCCTAGAAACTCTACCTATCTCCCTTCTGGTGAATGTATTAAGTACCTTTAGTCTTCCTCCTATTTATTACAGTGGTGAGTGTTGTGTCAGCCATTAATGCATACTACTTGCAATCTGACAGTGTAAATTCTGGCAGAAGCCTTTACAGGATGGAACCTGTTGGCCTGAGGAGTTCAAATTTCTCACACCCTTCTCTGTTGATTCCTAAGACACATTTTTAATAACCATTTTTGCATGGATTCTAATAAAGTGTTACTTTTTGCCTTCCTTTTGCCTTTTGAAAGACTTCCCTGATTCTCCTCTTCCCACCTTCTTTTTGGCTTGCTTTTTTACCCCCATCCAACTCCTCACCGTTAGCCTACATGTGCCTAAAGTACCAAATCTATGTGCATTTATCATGGTATGGTAGGCAGCTTCTCAGATGGCTCCGCATGATCTCTGCCTTCTGGTATTCATACCCTTGTGTTATCTTGGCCCCTTGCGTATAGGCTGGACTTAGTAAGTTGCTTGTAACATAGAATATGGCAAGAATGATGAGATGTCACTTCTGAGTACAGATTTTAAAAGTTCACCTCCCTCCCCGCTCTGCCTCTTCTCACTTCTTCCCTTAGAGAGAAGCCAGCCTCCATAGTGTGAGCTGCCCTGCATGCCCTGCATAACGAGGAAATGAGAGTGACCTCAGATCAGCACTCAGTGAGGAACTGAGGGCCTCAATCCTACAGCCCAAAAGGAACGGAATCCTACCTACAACCACATCAGTGAGCACAGAAGTGGCTCCTCCTCAGTCAAGCCTTCAGATGAGATCCCAGCCCAAGACAATACGTTGATTGCAGCCTTGTGAAAAACCCAGAGCCAGAAGACCCAGTTGGGCTGCTCCCAGATTTCTGACCTGCAGACACTGTGATATAATAAATGATTTTTTTGTTAATGTTGCTTAGCTTGGGGGTGATTTGTTACACATCAATAGATAACTGATAAGCATGCTATTAGAAATATGTTTATCTATCAGACTTTTTCATTAGCCTATATAGTGATAGTGTTCTAATGAGGTAGTCAGTCAACTGTATTTCCTCAGGGTCTTGTATAATTCCTGAACCACAGTATTTGCTCAAAAAGTACTTATTCAATAAATGACCTAATGATAATGTCCCCTTTCTCCAAAACATCATTAATCACCACTGCTAAGAAATTGGTGTATCAATTGGATTTCTGGGTTACTAATTTAGGCAAATGTAAGCAGGAAAACAATATATTAGAAGGAAAACAGGTACCCCACAAAATAGAGGAAAGGCTTGAGAATGATGTTCAGAAAATGCACGAACAGCAAAAGATGCTGAAATCTGTCAAATCACAGTCAAGGTCCTGCCCCGGGAATATTGGTTAAGACATTGTGTGGCAGGATATTGGCCACTGCTGGACTCTGGATTCTACTGCTGCCACTGGGCATGCTCTCTAGACATTCTGGCCTCTTTACATCATTCCCTAAAGACCCCAGTTTCTGAGTGGGGCATCTGTTGGCAAAGCAGAGGTCGCATGCCTGTATCCCTTCCAGGGTGCAGAGGAAAGGACTGTCTGTCTACCTTCTGGTAGAGGGAGGTGAGTTACTGCCTTCCTGCCTCTCTAGAATCAACCACTGTGGTATTTTCTTAAAGAGAAAGGGATGCTGAGGGGCCAAAAATGACAAATGGTCATGCCACCAGGCAATAAATGAATTCTAAGTTCAGTGAGAAACCAGCCTACTACAGGAGCAACTCTTTGAAGCATTAGTATTCCCTTTTAGGTAATTTTGTTTTTCTTTTTAAACTCTCCCACCAAATGGATTCCCTTTTTAGCACAAGCTTTCTAAAATAATATCCATGAATAACTATTAATGACACTTACCTTCTTGCCACCCACTTACCATCTATTATAGTCCATTTTCTAGTCAGAAATGTGGGAAGAAGTGAAAGAGCATGTTTATATGTTTTCTCAGGTGTGAAAAGGCATTGATTAACACTCTTAGTCTAAGGAAATAAATACACACAGCACCTAGTGCTGGACCTGGCACCCAGTGTAAAGTCAACGAATGGTATTTCCCTTTCTGCGCCACGTGTTTTCTGGTAGTAATGCTAGGTTTTCCACCTTTAATGGTTCATAATGGTACCTTTACACTTGCAATACTAAGTATTACAAACAATCTTCTCTTTTCTGTAATTTTTTATATTATTTCTTTCCAGTCCCATCAAAAATCTATCCACTAATCCTGATTCTCATAACCTATTTATTTTTTCTTTATATTATCACTTGATATTTTCCTTGACCTCACTTCTCTCATTTCTCATACTTCTCTGACCTTGTAGTTGAGATGGAATGTTCCACTAATGACCTTCTTGGCTGATATTCCTGAATTTTCCTTGAGCTCCTCCTCCTACCTCCATTTTTCCTTGTATTCTGAATGTCTATATCTTTCAAGTTGCTGGCCTTCTCTCTGTCTTTCCTCTTCACGATCTGTTTCTTTTGGCTTTGTTTATTCTTTCTGCCTAAGCACTTTAGATGTCCTTTCTCTGAGTCTTCTCTTATTGAGCTTCATATTTGTACCTCTATCTTAATTGAAGAACTCTCTGTTTTTCTCCTTTCTCTTTTTCTGCCTATTCTACTTCATATTGACTATCATTTTTTTAAACTATGCATCATTAATTCAACCCACATCTATTACATAATTATTCTGTGTCTGGAGTTACTTTAGGTGCTAAGAATATAGAGTAAATAGTATTTCTGCCCTCAAGAGTTCAATATCCAGCAAAGAAGGAAAACTTCTAAAAATACTGTAATAACGTGATAAGTACAATCCTAAGAGTGTAATTGAAATGCTTGAGTGCACAACAAATGGAAAGATTGATTCCACTTGAGAAGTTTGAGGAGGGCTTCACAGAAGAGGTGACTTTCAACCTGGATCTTGAAGGGTGAGTAGGGTTTTGCCAGACAGAAATGAGGAAAGCTATTTCAGACATGCACCTTAATAAAGACTCGGGTGCCTGGCCATCACAAATAGTTTTACAGGTTGTTTATGACATCAGTGGGGGTTGAAATGCAGCTCATTCTCTGCTTGTCACTGGTGCCTTGGTGCAGCGTGCATCAATTCAGAGGAAGGAGCCCAAAGATACCATAAGGGCTAGTGGTATGAAAATGCATGGTTTGTGAGGAGCAGAATACCATGCAGCCTGTTTCTTATTTTGCCCTTGTGCTGCTGTGCTTGTTATATGAAACACCTAGTCATAGACTTTCCAGATTTAATTTTTTCCAAGATCAATATACACAGTAGACATGTGGCCAGTCTCAGAACATGCAGTGTGTCCAAGCAAGTGGCTTATTCCATTCTTTTCTGTCTAACATTTATAACATATCTCAGTAGGGATAGCGGTACAATATCTCCTCAACCAGCAAAACAGTTCCCATAGGGTTGATTCTGACTCATGGCAACTCAGTATGTGTCAGAGTAAAACTGTTTCATTAGAGTTTTCAATGGCTGATTTTTTGGAAGTAGATCACCAGGCCTTTCCACCAATGCATCTCTGGGTAGACTCGAACCTCCAACTTTTTGTTGAGCAGCTGAGTGTGTTAACCATTTGTACCACCCAGGGAATTCCACAATATTTCCTTAGCCATACAAATATCTCCAGCTACTGTTTCCAAAGAAATTTGTATTATACTTGACAATTAAAGCTATTATCACAAAATTCAGTCAGAAGTTCTACTTTTTTCTTCTTCTTCAAACGTCTAGATGTTTCTTCCAGTAGAAACTTTTGGAAAATTTGGAAACATGGAAAAGTAGCTCACTTCTAACCTACACATACACACAGACACACACACACAAACACAAACATATCCAGAGTTCTGGAAATTTCAATAAACCATCCTTCTTGGATCATGAAATCTATTCATTTTAGAGCTGAGGGAGACCTAAGAGGCATGCAAGCTAATGTTATGCCTCTTATTTAGTGGAACAGAAGCAAAGTCTCAGATGCTATGTGATTTGCCCCAGATCACAGAGGTAGGCAACAGAAGAATCATCCCCAATTATTTTGTAAAAAGATAAGTATAACATAGGTACAACAAGGGCCATTGTTCGTGTTGCCATGTCATTGATGAATTATTTGGACTTCCTCATGTTTGAAACTTAACATAGGACACATTTTCTGTTGCTGATTCTTTTATTTTTAACTCTGGGACCTCTGAAGACCCAGAAGGATTTAATGCATTCTAAAAAGTTGCCCTTTCTTGCCTTTAGTTTTTTAGGTATTGATTTCTCTACCGCCAGCTCTTTCCATACCTGTGACTTTATTTCTCTCTTCATTGATGGTTTGTGATTTGCTCGCTGACTGTTTTGGCCACTGCTATGTTTAGAACTTTCTCAGGCCCCTCCAGAATGATCACACCGCTCTGCCAATGCTGAGGTCTCCACACTCCATCATTCATCAACTTGCCAGCACCCTGGTCACACTTTTGCTGCTCTGCTGGCCCCCAGAGCTGTCATTAGAAAAAGATTCTGTAAAAGAGAGGAGACCTGGGTGATGTGAATGGTTAAGTGCTCAACAACTAATCAAAACTTTGTTCAACCCTACCCAGAGGCACCTCAGAAGAAAGGCCTGGCAATCAGCTTCCAAAAGGTCCCAGCCTTGAAAACCCTAATGGAGCAGTTCTACACAAGGGATTGCCATGAGTTGGAATGGACTTGACACCTACTGGTTTGGTTTTAGTTTTATAAGAGAGAACTCCAAACTCTCCCTTAGCTTTATTCCTGCCATTCTTTCTTCACAAAGGTCCACACAGAGTGTTAGTTTTTAGAAACAATTTGGGAATAGCAGGAACCTCTCCTTTCTGATTACCATTGAACCTCCAGCTTCTAGAATAGTTACTGGTATATAGCAGGTGCTCAGTAACTATTAGTTGATTTTGCTGAATAAAAGATGATTAAAAAAAGAAGTCTGACATTAGGAAAAAAAAACTTCTCTTTTGTTGAAAATGGGTTCTTATTTCTAAGAAAAAAATTAAGGAGGTCTATGCAAAATACATATTTGTGCAATCACATGTCAGTTAACTATTTTCACAATAATGCTGCATAACAAACCATCCCACAATTCAGTGTTTTAAAAAAGCAATAATTTATTCTTGCTGACATATCCCTGGGTCAGCTTGGGTTCAGTGGATCTAAGCTGGGCTCGGCTGGGCTTGACTCCAGGGTGCAGGCTGGGTCCAGACCTGTGCTGAATGACTTACATCCTTCCTGGAACAGCAGACGTTCTCCTCATAGTTATGGCAGATGCACAAGAGGGCAGGCCCAACTCTGTAAGCTCATTTTAAGCCTCTGCTCCTGTCACATCTGCTAACATCCCATTAGTCAAAGCAGGTCACATCAGTGAGTCCAAGTCAAGGGGAGGAAAGTATACTCTGCCTCTAGAGGAGGAATTGAAAAGGACATGGTATGGGATGGATGAAAAATTGGGGCCAGTAAGTCAATCCACCATGTATAGCTTTAGAAGGGTTTTACACAAAAGATATGTTTACAAATTAAGTGGCCATAGGATTGGATAGAGTAGTTCCTCATGGATTAGCTAATGTACACACACATACACACATGCACTGAAGATAGGAATAAATACTAGGGAAACACACAAGTGTTTTTCTGGAAAATTCCATCAAGATCAGGGAATCCATACTAGGAAGAGGCAGATTTAGGAATATTGTGATTGATGTAGATAAGGAAGTACAAAGGGATATCTCCAGACTCACTGATAACTGAACTACTCTTGAGAGGGGGAAGTTCTGCACCAATGGGAGTAAACTGAAGATTCCTGAGACCATAAAAGTCAACAAAAATAAAAAGTGGCATATACATTTCAGTGTCCAAAATGTAAGGTAATGCATTCATTGCAAAAGCAATAGTTCAAAACCTTACTTGCATAAAAGATTATAGGTTCTAGGGAGCAATGAGCATTATGAAAAGGTACATAAAGTGGTATGCAAGTATATCAACTCTCTGGGAATGGATGGACCCTGCTTTGTAGTGTTTGGCAATTTACTTGGTGGAAATAGTCCCACCATGGCCAGTTTCAAGGTACCAGTGTGATGTCACAGAACTCTGGTTTGGGAAGAGATGTGCAGAACTGGCTCCAGAGCTGGTCCAAGCTGGCAGCAGGGCACACTGGAAAGGAACATACGAGCATTTCCACAGACACAAGTATGTTGTGTGTAGCTTCATCCAGGAAGCCAACAAAATATTAGAAAAATCAGCAAAAGAAACGGAAACAAAGCAGAAATCCTTGTGCTAAGTCATTGAGCATCTCCTCCTGAAATATTGCTGTAATTCTGGCTGCTACACTTTAATAAAAAACTAACAGAGCAGGGACAGGTCAGGGTGAAGGCAAAGAAAATAAAATAATGATGGAGGAGTTTCTGCAGGGCAATGTTAGCCCGTACAGCACCTTCGTGTGGATTAGATAGAGGTGTCCTCTCTCATGGATATAGTCACCCACCCCTACCCCTTGCATAGTGAGGAGAGCGCCAGCTAGATTTTAGCTAGTAGTTACCTCCTTAGCAAGCTGTCTTGTGCAGGGCCAGCCTGTACAACCATATGGGTTGGCCAAATATTTCTATAAAGGGTTAGAATTGTCGGTATTCTTTAGCCTAGAAAGGTCAGAGTGGTGGGCAACTAGCCACATGAAAACATTTTATAAAATGGCAAAGGATATGGTAAAACTGTCTATCTATACACACACATATCTATACACATACATATATACATATATGATTATAGGCTCTAGGGAGCAATTAGCATTATGAAAAGGTACATACAGACAGATGTGGCTGTATATCAACTCTTTGGGGCAGGGGGATGATCCTGCTTTGTAGTGGCAACTTCCTTGGTGGAAAACATATGTATGAAAGAAAGAGATTGAAAGGGAGAGATAGAAGGATAAAGAGAGAGTTTTGTTTATTCAGCCTTGGAACAGAAGAACTAGGGCACACTTTGAAACTGAATCTGCAGTGTTATAACAACAAAAAAATTTTAAAGCAATTGTTATGTTTTACAGGTAAACTTCTGAAACTTATACTCCAAGATAATAGGCTAAAACGTGTTATCTTTTAGAGAAGAGTTGCAATGTACTATTATTGATGAAAAGAGTAATTCACTATTTAAAAGTAATTTGATATTCCAAATTCCATAGCTGCATGATCTTAAGCTTATATCCCGGAATCCTGATGAGGCACGATGCTTCATGCCCTATTACCAGGCCTCCATCACTACCTCTCTAGGATTCTGTCCTTGGGAGGTTATAGATGACGCCTATCTTTCCAGAATCAACCAATTTTTCTCTTTTGTTTCCTTCCCTGACTTAGCTGCAACATTCAGCTCTGATGACCACACACTGTTAGGAATTCAACCAACAGGTTATAGAGGGCTTGTTATATGCCGGACGCTGTGCTAAAATCACAGAAATTAAGGGCTTATTGGGGGAGTATTTTCAGTACAATGTGATGAATACAAAAGAGATCTGTGTTCTAGACCCTTAGGTGGTACAGAGGGTGGAGTGATTAGCACCATTTGGAGTTAGGGAAGCAGGAGCTTCTTTCCCAAGAAAGAACCTGGGCTTAACACATGGCTAAAAGTTTGCTTGCCAGGTGATGTGGATGGCACAGCATTCCAGACAGACGGGGCACAGTGTGCAAAGGATGAAATGTGAAGCAGCATGGAGCTTCCAGTAGTCTGGATGGGTAGGGTGATAAATGTGCATGGAGGCCCAGTAGGAGGCAAGGGTGGACTGGTAGGCATGCTGGCAGCTAGAACAGAGAGCCCCAAAGGGTTTAAGCCGAGAAATAAGATCAGACTTGTGCTTTGCAAAGACCGCTGTGATTGTTATTTAATAAAAGAAAGATCACGGTGGTGGTGTGTCAGGAAGAGGGAAAGGGAAAGGCTAAGAGGCCAGTTAGGAGACTACTACAGTGAACCAGGCATGGGGGAGTGAGAACTCAAATTATGGGAAATTGACAGTAGGAATAGAGGGGAGACTTGTTGGGGCATGGGACATAAGGAAGAAATGATGACTCCTGGACCTGTGGCTTGGGGAGATCAGGTAATGGTAATGTCATCAACCACATTAGGGTGCAGCAAAGGAGAGTATTGGGAAGGAGACAGTAAATTTGGTTTAGGACTTGTTAATTCGAACAATCTCAGATATTGGTCACTGATAGAAGAAGGTAAAACCATCTCAACTCTTCCACTTACTGCCTATCTTACCTAGACAAGTTATATAGCTTCTCTGTGCCTCAGTTTCCTTACCTGTAATTGGGCTTAATACCTACCTCAGGGTAACTGGGTAGTGCAACAGTTATCACACTTGGCTGCTAACTCAATGGTTGGAGATTCCGGTACACCCAGAGGCACCTTGGGTAAAAGGCCTGGCAATCTACTTCTGAAAAATCAGCCATTAAAAACCCCATTGAGCATAGTTCTACTCTGACATACATGGGGTTGCCGTGAGTTGGAACTGACTAGACTGCAACTGGTTAATACCTATCTCATAGGATTGTTGAGTATTATATTAACTTAGATAACCCATGTAAAGCTATTGGCATAGGGCCTGGCATATAATACGCTGTTATTTTTATTTCCATGTTATCTGATTTCCCAAACAACTCTGTGAGATATGGGAAAGGTATTATTCTCAAGAAATTGAAGCACCAAGTGACTTGCAGAAAGTATCATTGTGTATGTAAAAGCACTTTGTAAAGTTGTATTTTTTATATGCTATTGTTGTTATTTTAGTTTTGTTGTTCTCATAGTCACTACTACAACAATTCACATGTAATTGGTCTTTAATTGTCTCACATGTAACAGCTCTTTTCACAGTTTTAGGGTAATCTGAGGGCAAGTACTCATCCTAACTATCATGTGTGCAAGGTTCTAAGGAACATAGATTCTTGATACTTTGTTTATTGATTGATTGAGCCTAGAGAAATTGAATTGTTGATCAACTAGAGCTTTCTTTGGTAGTTTGTTCTACCTTTGGCTGTCTCTGAATGGCATTTTCCCCAAGGGAAAAAAATAGCATTCTTTGGGCAATATGGCATATTAAATATTAGAAAATCTAGGCATAGGCTGTGTTTTAGATTAGCAGGAATCACAATATTCTGGGTTTACTGTATTTCTAAAATGGAACATTATAATGCTAAAAACTGAGAAATGTTCATTTTAATTTATGTTGGCAACAAAACCGAGTAATATGATTGTGCTGAAAATATCCTGGGTTTGTTGCAGAATAAAAAGTTGTTTTTAAAAAAACTGACAACTTTGAGTACAAGGCAGTTTCTGTTCTCACTTTACCCTCAAGAACTCATTGCACCCATGAGTGTGAGCCCAGGAGAATAATAAAATAATTATAGTTTTATTTTACTGTATGCTAATACTGAATTTGATCCACTAATGTCTGCATATTTCAGTAGAAAAGAAATGAATCCGTTGGCTAGATGAAGCTGATATTTTTTTCATAATCTTAGATTCTCTCTGAAGAGACCTTTGTCATAATTTATATATTTCTTAATAAAAATTTCCTTGTCTATCATCTTAGCACTCTGAGGACACCAATAAATCCAACCATCACCAAAAAAAAAGAAAGAAAGAAAAAGAAAAAAAGAATCCCAAACACTGTGTAACTATGTAATATTGTAAAATAATTTAATCAATTAATCAATCAAAGCTTTATTCTAAACATTTTGTGTCTGTGTGCAGCCACAAGGAAAGACAATTATAAGAGCAACACAAATGCTTCTTTATCATAAGAATTGACAATCTTTTTTTTTCTTTTTTTGAGAGAGAGAGAGATATGGAGATTTGAAAGGAGAGCTGTAAGCTCATACTCTGCACAGAGATTTCATTTTGAAATGCATCCAGCTCAAGAGTTAAATGAAAGCAAAGCAATCACTTCAACCATGTTTTTGAAGAAAATAAAACAGCTTGATGTAAGTTAAATGAATAGGAGTCTATGACTTAAAAGAAACGGACAGATAGAGAAAAAGGTCACAAGATTAAATTTTCCCTGAAGGAAAAGTCCTTCTTTGGAATCATTAACCTCCTTCTAGGTCACTCCTGAAAAAACAGCGGGAAATCCTCCTGCCCCTGGAAAGATGGGTGCATCCCAGGCGCCCCTGACCTGGCGGCTACGAAGCAGACATAATTGTGCTCCCAAACTCCCCTTCAGGCATGCTTGATTTTAAGACCTCTGTTTTAAAGAAACAAGATCTCTCCTTTTTGAATTCTGAAATAACAAAATAGAAAGCATGTTTTTAAAGTGAAAAGTCTACATACTGTTGTTTCCCAAAGACTAAGGAAACACATAAAAAATGATAGCAGTTATATCTGAGTTGCAATGGTTTTGTGAGCTTTTCCCATTCTTCTCAACTTTCTATAAGATTTTCCTATAACTCTTAAAAAAAAGCTGTTTGTCTTCAATTTACAGTCCATAATTATTTTATATCTGTATAGTTGTTTTTTGTTGTTCTCTAGTGTTCTTGAGTGGAGTGGGAAAGCTTTTCTCTTGCTTTGCATTAACCATTCTTGCAATATTTTCCTCCAATTTCTGTTATTTATATACTGATTCATGAAAAGCAACTTAGGAATACTAATTAGAACTCCTAAGACTAAAATTAAATTAGTAAAAAAAAAAAATTATGTCCTAGCAAAATTATTTTTAAATACCTTTATTCAATCTCTTTTTTCTTGCACCAAATTAAGAATAAGTGTAATTAGCAATGTATGGTCATTTAACCAACATTTTGTTAAATAAATCTGATTTCTAAACTAAAAAATAAAAGTCATGCCAGCTTTTATACCAAGCTTTCCTAGCATAATGCTCCACAAAGTAAAAGATTACATTACAAATAGAATATGACTTCTTATTGCAAAGCATGGAAACAGAAGAATAACCCAAAGTTAAGACAAGTACTAACACTTCTGAAGAGTACAAGAGCACACTGTGAGCCCCCCCTCTTTGATATCTTTGAATTGATGCCAAGAAAAGGGACAAAATATTTTTAACAGTTGCTCAAAAAAGCAAGATGCATAAAGCTCACTGCTGTATAGCAAAACAGGAAGAGAAGATTGCTCTGTTCAAGTTTTGCGGGTGGTTTGTATGTTCTCTTCCAAATTGGTTCAAAAGTGGGAGAACTTCTAAGATTTTAAAAGACAATGAGGCAAATTCATCATCCCTAGAGAATAAAGATAAACTGAAGCATGGATGAGAGAAAAATGGAATGCACTTTGTGAATCCCGACCCAGCCTAGGTGTGGGGACAGGCTTCGGCTCCACTGACATTATCAGAAGCCATTACGTTTTGCCCATGCTCAATGATTGAATAACCAAGAAGTAAGACTCTTAGACGGCATGTAAGTAACTTATCATGTAATATAAATTGGGTACAAAGCTAACAATTTCCTGACTGTGGTATGATAAGAATAAGAATTGTGTGCCTCACTGTTTTCTCACCAAAATACATTTCTGCAGCAGGAAATCAAAAACACATCACAAACCTCACAACTAGACTAAACACATTAAACCTGCTGATATCAGTAACTGTCGCAAGGCTGTCAGGCTCGAGGAGCAGCAGCTACTGACAGCTACTTACCTCCTACCTCTAAACATACTTCTCTCAGAGACTTTGCTGGAGAAAAGTGAACAAATATTCCATTGTTGCTGCTGTTTATTAAATAGTCTCCTAGAATTCCCTGCAGACACTGCTTAAACAAAAATAACGAATGGGACACCCATTTGATGCACAACACAGATCTGAACTGAGAAGCAAAATAAAAGGTTTCAAGTGACATAGGCCAGAACATGTCTGAGCAGACCCCCACCCAAATAAATCACTAAAATGTCCTTTCTCTAAGCTTTTTTTGTTTTCATTTGCTTCAAAATACATCTTATTAACTCTTCACTCATTTTGCCTTAATTTCATCTTTCTACTTCAATAACAAAATAATACAATTTTAAATTTTTATTATCTAAAAAATACCCAACCAAAAAATAAAAAAGAATATTGGATTATGTTTCAGATAGACTTCTTAGCGCAGTGCCTGCCCATTGCCAAAGCTTCACCAGCTTTTATATATAACTGAAAGCTTTTAAAAAAACATGGCTGGTATTTCTTTTCTGTCGATTTCCATTTGAAGGGCAGTTGTCCTTCTAGCATTAGTTAATTGTTGGCAAGACATCAGATTCATTTATTCACATGGACAGACTTACTCCTTTTAAGCGGACTTCATTGTTTACAGTGGTTTCTTCCCCCACAGCCCACTGACCCTCAGCTATTTTTTTCATTTTGGTCTGGAACAAGATTAAGGAGATGTAAGAACCTGCCTAATAAGGTGATACTATACTCTGAGACAGGTTTGCATTGGTGTCCCTCCCTTTCTTCAGACACCACCATCAAGAAAAATGCATATTGAATGTTGTCCAACACTTTAGGACGTGTGGAGCTAGCACAGCTATAGAGGTGAAGATTGTCACCTCCCGAAAAACTTTAAGACTCATATCTAAATGGTATATAACTCACATGGTACCTTTACCTTTCCTTTGTTCCCTTTCTCCCCTCAACCTCCTCCAACAAACAGCCTTCTGTTGTCATTTATCATGAAGATTTGTGAAGTAATTGGAATTAAGGTAGTATGTACAATAATTTTCTGACATTATGACATGGATGATGTTTGACCATTACTATCAGTTTTGTAGAAATTATAGCTTCAAGATGAAAAGATTTGATGATTCTAGGCTGAAATTAGTATTTCAAAAATGAGTCAGCTCCAGTGAAGGAGAGACAAAGGCAAAAAAAAAAAAAAAAAAAAAAAATCCTTTAAGTAAAACGTTTTATTTCCATTTGTTTCCAGTGCCTTGCTGATGTGAGGGGCAAGTAGGAGGCTAATACATCTCACTTTAGCAGTACTAATTGTTTGCATTATCACAATAATCAAATGCAGCCATATTAATCTCTCTGGTTATTAACTTGATTTTTACACATTAAGATTTAGAGTTAATCCCCTGGGACCATCTATTAATGCTTTTAAAGTTGAAGGGTTTCAACAGTTTTAAGTTCTTTCCCTTCTTTTAGCTGCAGGCAGTAAAATTTGAACGTGTGTGGAGTTTTGTATTTTGCATTCCGGGGGGATTTTCAGAGACAGTGCTGTCAAGGACCATGAATCATGTTAATACATAGCAACCTCTACAGCTATTAAAATGTCTGCAATAATGTGATTATTTTAAAATGGAAAAACTAATATCACATGTGTTACTTAAAGATCAACTCTTCTTTTAAAGTCACAGACAGAATGCATTTGGAAGGGAAAAAAAAAATTGAAATTGTTTTTGCATGCAGCCAAATGTGAGACGTCTAATCTACTGAGAAAGAAAACTTTCAGCTCCTTTTACAAAATACATCTCACTGAGCTTCAGGTCAACAAAGCAGAAAAATGGCAAAAAGTCCAAGATCATAAGCATGAAAAGCAGTTTTTATTTCTGTCTGAGTAAGTTGTAGTGACAATGACCCGCTGGAACATTCTCCAGTTTTATGCATTCACAGTCACAGGATGATGACATCCAAGCAGAAAACGGAGCTTGGCCGGTTCTGATGAGCTGTCAGTGAGGAGCCGGCATTTCAACCGGCCTTCCATTGGCTTAGGGCTTGGACTTCAGAGATGTATTAACGTTATTACATAGGCACATGTGTAGATAAACATTATGCAGGAAATTATGTGGAGTCTTTGTATCACAAGACACGGAACACAAGAAGACTAAGAACACATTTTTTTCCCATTGCTTAAAGGGATATAAATCATTTTAACCCCCTGATTTATATGTTGTTTAAAAAAACTAAGGGTACAAGTTAATGTGTGCTTCTTACACAATCAAAAAATCATACCAGAGCCCAGGAATAACCTACCCCATAAGTGATCAATATGTTTGAGATTTGCGTGGCACGTTTTTTTCTTTTTCCAAAATTTCTTCCTCGATAAACATAGCATGCATGTTATTGTGAATATTTCCTATGAGTAAGGATATTTTATAATTTTGTTTTATTATTTCTTACATGAGAATAAAAAGTCAGTTTTGACATTTGACCATAACAGCTTATCAAAGGGTTTAAGGTAATATATATGGCAATTTCTATTAAAAAGTCAGAAAGATTAAAGAGTTTCAAATTATTGCAACCCCTGAGGTGCATGGCCTTTTTTGACATATCCTGAAGCACTTGGACACATTCTGAAAGATATGATCTGGAACACTTCCATTTCTTCTTATTGGGCAAGGCTTGCCTCACTTTCAACGTGCTTTCACAGGACTGATGATATTGGTCCATCTTCACTGTCCAGTGAGTGAAAAGTTCTGAGTCATACCCAATTTCTGTTCCCTGAGGTCAGTACATATGCAGCTTGTCTGAAGTTCAAGCCCAGCAAAGTGACTGCAGTCCCTGGAAAAGCTACTTCTCAACATTACCTATACCCTATCTGTATGTATAATGATTTACCACTGTTAACATGAAGCCAAAATTCTAATCAGTCCTTTAGAAATTATTCCACTAGTATAGTGTTCAGGGAAGTCAAATTACCTAGAAACTTCCCAAGTCTTTTTGAATCTTAGAACAATATTGGTGATAAACCCGTTGCTGTGGAGTTGATTCCGACTCATAGCAACCCTACAAGACAGAGTAGAACTTCCCCATAGAGTTTCCAAGCAGCAGCTGGTGGATTCTAACTGCTGACCTTTTGATTAGCAGCTGTAGCTCTTAACCACTACGCCACCAGGGTTCTGGGGATAAGCAACTATGAGGGATGTTCTCCTTTGTTTCAACTACCTTGTGACACGCTCACAAAGAATTCTCCAGAATAAAAAAGTAACCACTCTCCTCATAGTTTAGTGGCTAGCTGCAGTTGGGTCTGAACCTTCTCTCAGAGTGTAGTTCACTCCTCGTAGGAGGAGTTCAGAAGAAGCCAGAACAGAAGTTTCCATATTGGCGCAGAATGAACCTGGCAAAGGCAAGAGGAATCTATCATTTGCTGAGCCAGATTCTCCTTAGACAAGATTTCATGTGTCCTCCCCCCAACTCAGGAAGCTTCTGTGCCATTTTACAGATAATATAAGGACTGGGTGAGATGTAATCGCTTGCCCAAAGTCCCACAACCTATAAGTGATGAAGTGGGGTTTCAATTCCAGAACTGTCATATTCTAAAACCCATTCTCTTCCCAGTAAATCACGCTGCCCCCATTCTGGCACTGAATTCAGTAGCACCTGAAAAACTCAGGCATAGGGCCTTTTACTCTTTTAACAGACAGCTGAAGATCATAGCAGGGACAAGCATGCGCATTTGACAGGCAGGACTCTTAGAGTCTAAATAAACTTTGGTCTAAAGCCCAGCTCTAACACTTATGTGTAACTCTAGACAAGTTAATAACACCTATATGAAGAAGAAGCAGAAGAGCGACAACTACTTTTCCTTGAGCACGGATGCAATGTCAGGTAAGAGACTATACAGTTTACAAAACATCTAATGTCAAAATACCACTTTGAGGTAAATATTGTTTTCACAATTGCCAGATAAACAAATGGAGGTGCAGAAAGGTAAGATACTGCATAAGGTAGTAAAGACTTTCATTTCAAGTCTTAGCTCCACTGGCTTACCTATAAATTGTGGAACATCTTAGAGTTTCCACATCTTTAACATAGATTCATGAGGTTGTTGTGTTTATTAAGTAAAATAACATATGAAAGACTCCTAGCACTATACTAGATAAATCATCAATGTTTAAGAAATGATTTTTCCATCCTCCTTGTTATGGATTGAATTGTAGCTCTCCAAAATAAGTGCTGGAATCCTAACCTCTATATCTGTGGGTATAATCATATTTGGGAATAGGGTTTTCTTTGTTATGTTTATGAGGCCATATCAGTGAAGAGTATGTCCTAAATCTAATCACTTCTAAATTATAAAAAGAACAGATAAGACACAGAAGCAAGCACAAACTGGGGAAGACAAACACCATGTGAGAATGACCTACAAGCCAAGGAACCAAAGAATACCCAGGGCTTCCCACAAAGAAGGAATCCCAATGGCCAAGACCTTGATTTGAATTTTTAGAGAAAATACATTTCTGTTGTTTAAAGTCATCCACTTATGGTATTTGTATTATAGCAGCACTAGCTAACTAAGACACCCTTCAAGAATAAAGTCAACAGTGGCTGATGGAGGGCTTTGGAGAACCTTCAGAGGTGCCCCAGATGTGCGGAGATGAGGCTGCTTAACCAACTTGCACCCTTCCTCTCCCCAAGCCTGTCCCCTCACACTGAGCTGATGACCTGCACACCCAGCTTACATCTCAGGCAAGAGACTCGGGAATGGTGTGAGCCTCGGTCTCTTGCTTGTAATTGCATATATGTGGGTGATGATAATAAACATTGGTTTGGATCTTCCCTCATCCCTTTGTCTATAGGTCAGAGTGAATTAACCTCATTTGTAAGTGGCATTCCCTGGCCTCATTTTTAATGGATGAGTGAAAAAGAAATGGTCAAGCAAATACCTAAAATCAGCATCAGCAAATTTTATTTTCCCTGTTGTAATTTAAATGGAACAATTAATAATGCACCCTATTCTCCAGTTACAGTCTGGGAACCAGCCCTGTGCAAGCTCACGAAGGAGAGCAGGCAGACAGAACCCTTAAGCTCCAGCTAGCCTTTCCCAGATGCTCAGTAAGCATTTAAATTACTCCTGTTGATTCCAGCTCACAGCTACAGCAGTGATTTCACAGCCCTCATCACTCTCCTCTAGAGGAGTTCTATCCAGCTTGAACTTTGTGGTGGTTGTTGTTGTGTGCCCTTCACTAAAATAAATAAAGGAGTCCCCGGGCAGCCCAAACAGCTAAGTGCTCGACTACTAGCCAAAAGGTTAGCCATTCACACCCACCCAGAGGCGCCTTGGAAGACAGGACTGGTGATCTGCTTTCAGAAGGTCACAGCCATGATAACCCTATGCTGTAGTCCTACTCTGAGTAGGAATCCACTTGATGGCAACTAACAATAACAACAACAAAATAAACAAATAAAAACAACCAAACCAAAATAAGCCAGCCACATTTCCTCTCCTCTCTAACCCTTTCTCTGGTTCAACATGCCTCCTCTCTTTTCACTTGTTTTTCAGGTGAATGGGTCTCATTCCTCACTTTTAACCTCACCTCATCAACTGAAGGAGCCCTGGTGGTGGAGTGGTTAAGAGCTCAGCTGCTAACCAAAAGGTCTGGTAGTTCAAATCCAACAGCCACTCCTTGGAAACCCTATAGGGCAGTTCTGCTCTGTGCTATAGGGTCGCTGTGAGTAGGAATCGACTCAATGGCAATGAGTTTGATTTTGGTTCATCAGCTGAAACTCTTAATTCTATCCCCTCCCAAAATCTCTGCTGTCTCAGATATCTTTTGTCTCCCCCAGCATCTTTAGCCCATCACTTTATATTTATTCTTTTTATTTTACCTTCAAACCTGCAGATTTCCACGTTTTACACCAATGGGTCTCAAACTGAACTCATACCAGCAGGATCAGCAATGTCTGCGAACCTGTTAGAAATGCAAATTCTGAGAGAGAATTTTGACAGTTAAGACCTACTGCTTAAGAAATTCTTGGGTGAAGCTCAGGAATCCCTGTTGAACAAATCTTCCAGGTGATTCTGATGTGCTAAAGTTGGAGAACTAGTGTCTTTAACAAAGGCCTCCTCAGGACCCTTTTCTATGCAGTTTCTTCCAAATTCTCTTCCTTCATTAACTATCACCTACTCACCCACTACTTTCTCACCTCTAATTTTTTATAGACTCACCTAAAATCCTGCTTTCACTTATCACCAAATTATTGATATTGTGTGAGCAGTGTGGTAGAAAATGCACTGGACTCGGAGACAGAAAATCTGGGTTTGAGTAGTGATTCACTACTTCTAGCTATGTGTTATGGGCGTACATAAACTCTCTCAGCCTCAGTATCTCCCTCTGCAAAATGGGAACGCTAATCCTTTCTTTACTGTTTTATTGTGGAGATTAAATGAAATAATCGTGTGAAAGCATTATGTACAGTACGTAGCAGAAGCTTAATAAATGTTAGCTAAAGTAAAATTAAAATGGTACGTACATTGGTGTGAATTTTAGATAAAAAAATTTCAGAGATTTCAGGGGCTGTGTGGTAAAAGATGTATTAAAAAAAACTTATTCGATGCTCATTTATATAATGTACATTAATGATTTCAGAAGAACCATAAAGTTCACTAGGTCAATTAGCCATACTTTTTTAAATAGCTAAATATATTTTTATATGATGCTGCAGTAATTTGTACCCTTTTTCACAAGGAATTTCCATGGTCTGTTTTTGTCTCAATATGGTTTGAATGCAGTTATTTTTTTTTCTACAGAAAATTAGCAGAAATAAGCAAAGAAACTTTGGTTGGTACTGCTTTTCCCTTTTAATGGAGCTGAACCCAAATGAAATAGATTACAAGAGAGATTTAGGATATATGATAGAAAAACCTCTTTAAACTCTTTAATCTTCATATATATGGCTTCCATCTTCATGAAGAAAAGAATAATAACACCAAACCAGTTGCCATCGAGTCGATTCCGACTGATGGAAACCCCATGTGTTTCAGAGTAGAACTATGCTCCATAGGGTTTTCTAGGCTGTGACCTTTTGGAAGCCGATTGCCAGGCCTTTCTTCCAAGATACCTCTGTGTAAGTTTGAACTTCTGAATGCTTAACTATTTGCATCAGCCAAAACTCCCCATTTTCATCAGTCTGCCACGAAAGGCTCTTTTGTTCTGGTGTTCTTTAATCGAAAAGAAGGCTGGAGATCTGTCAAGAATATTCATCTTCTCAGCCTCTTTGTTGCGATTGGTGTGTTATTTGCCCCTTCATGGAAATGTTGGCTGTGTGACAGGATAATGTTTTTGAGAGTACCCAGTGTTTTGTTTTGTTTTCTTCCGTTGCTTCAAGTTTTCCCTTCTCCCTCCCAAGAATGTGCTCACCTCACTTTCCAGCAGGTTGTTGGCCTGGGCTTATGGTCTCAGGGCTATAGGATACATGGCCAAAAGAAGACTGTGGATCTCTGGCTTATTTATTTTATTCCAAAAACCTAAATCCTTGGGGAATTTACAGGATCGGGACAGAAATAAAGCATCAGTTTGAGAGAGGTAGGTTTTTTCCTTGGATCTAGTCAAAGACTCCCTTGGGCTGGTAAAGAGGAAAGTTGGAGGGGAGAAGATGACAAAAGAGAGTTCAATGAAAGTAAAAGATAGGGGTTTGACAAGTTTGGGACCCAGGAAACAGAGAGATCATGCAGTTTCCTTTCTGGTGGAACACCCCAAACGTGATAAGACCCCAGAAAGGGAATGACTGCCTGCCATGTCTAGGTAGTTGCTGTTAGGCGCCATTGAGTTGATTTCGACTCCTTGCAATCCCATGTGACAGACTAGAGCTGCCCCATAGGGTTTTCTTGGCTGTAATCTTTACAAGAGCAGATTGCCACATCTTTCTCTGACGGAGCCACTGGGTGGGTTTGAACTGTCAACCTTTCAATTAGCAGCCAAGCACTTAATCATTGAGCTACTAGAGTTTCTTTTTTCTAGGTAGATGGGTCTATAAACAGCCCTGTGGAGATTCCTGCACTCTCAAGTCAAGCAAGAAATCCATAGCTGAAGCTGCCAGGCTAGAAGAGGAGCTGCAAGCAGTAATGGGGAATTTACAGCGATGCTCATTAGCAGACAAGAAAGAGGACAAATATCTCAAGGATCACTTGGGTCCATTCCCATTCCTTGTCATTCTGTAAGCTCCTTGGGGCTTAGTAAACTCCAGAGAAGGGAGTGAAAACCCCAAGCTGGGCAAAATTAAGTTTCTGCCTTCTCTTGCAGAATGGAGGCTCAGATGGAAGTTCATTTGAATAATAGAATGATAAAATTAAACCTCTTTTACAACTTGTTAGTGGACTATAGTTACCATCTGTGCAAAGTTACCACATGACCCAAATATACTAAGCAAAGGACAAGGCTCATAGTAAAAGTTCAAGAAATTATTATTTATTTACTTGATTTTCCTCTTAAAGTTTAAAGCTTTTTTTTAATTGTTGTTGAAAGTATATACAATAAAACATAGACCATTTCAACAATTTCTACATATACAATTCAGTGACATTGATTACATTCTTCAAATTGTGCAACCATTCTTACCCTCCTTTTACAAATTGCTCTTCCCGCACTAACATGAGTTCACTGCCCCCTAAGCTTCCTATCTGACATTTCAAGTTGTTCTTTTCAGTTTGATCCTCGAGAACGAAAACCCAAACTCATTGTCATCAAGTCAATTCTGATTCACAGCAACCCTATTGGACAGAGTAGAACTATCCCATACAGTTTCCAAGGAGCAGCTGGTGGATTTGAACTTCAGACCTTTTGGTTAGCAGCCGAACTCTTAACCACTGTGCCACCAGGGCTCCCCTATATGATAGTTCTTTAAAAGAGCACCATGTTCAAGGCAAACATTCTTTACTAAATAGGCTAATTTATTGTTTCATTTAAGAAGACTTTAGGGGTTATTTTTGGTTTAAGGTTCAAAGAATAGTTTTTGGTGGAACAGTTTCTACAGCACTTGCACATATATTCTAGCAGCTTTTTCCTAGTTTTTTCAGCTTCCTTCAATACTTGCCCATCTCCAGCCACTGCTCTCACTTGATGGTCCACTGAGACTGTCGGCCATTCATTTCAGGAGTGTGTGTGCCAGGTACTACACAGGGACTACAGCAACCAGCAGGCCAGAAGTAGCCTCATGGAGATATGGTCTAGAGGGGAGACAGATGTTAAAAAAGATAATCACACAAATAGCATTATATTTATAATCAGGGCAATTAATGTGTGATGGTTAAAGTTGTGTGTCAGCTTGGCTGGGCCATGATTCTCAGTGATTTGGCAGTTATGATGTAGTTTGGCAGTTATGTAATTATGTAATCAACTCCATGATGAGATCTGCTATGAGTAGCCAATCAGTTGGAAGGGAGTTTCCTTGGAGATGTAGTCTGCCTCCAGTATATAAAGGATGTTCCAGCAAGGCTTTCACTCTGGATCCTGCATCCAGCTCATCATCATCTGACCTCCACTTCTAGGGACTTGAGCATAAGCTTACCTGCTGATCTTGGGATTCATCAGCCTCTGCAGCCTGTGAGCCAGTGGCCTGCCTTCTGAACTGCCAATCTTAGATTTGTCAGCCTCTGCAGCTACGTGAGTCAGGAGAAACCTCCAGCCTGATGCCTGGCCCATGGACTTGGGACTTGGCCTGTCTCTACAACTGTGTGAGCCGTTTTCTTGAGATAAATCTCTCTCTATATATGTGTGTGTGTGTGTGTGTGTGTGTGTGTGTTTACGTTTCACTGGTTTTGCTTCTCTAAAGAACCTAGCCTAAGACAGAATGGGCAGAACATATAAAGTACAATGAGAACATAGAACAGGGAGACCCTAATTAGACTAAGTGTTCAGAGTAAACCTCCCTGAAGAAGTGACATTCAAGGTGAAATATGAAGAATAAGTCAAAGCTAGGTAGGCTAAGATGGAATAGGAGTGTATATGTCGGGGAGGGTGTTTCAGTCGTAGAGAATACCATGTGCAAAGACCCTGCCCTGTGCAAAGGGTAAAATAACATGGCCTCCAACGTATCTGTTGTTGTTGTTGTGAGTTGCCATCAAGTTGATTCTGACTCATGGCAACCCCATGTGTACAGAATAGAACTGCTCTATAGGGTTTTCAAGGCTGTGACCTTTCAGAAGCAGATCTCCAGGCCTGTCTTCTGAGGCACCTCTGGGTGTTCCAACTGCCAATCTTTTGGCTAATAACCCTTACCTGTTTGTGCTATCCAGGGACTCCTCCATCTTACATAGAGGAGGCCAATGTGTCCAGAAAGTAGAGAATTGGTGCAGAAGAAGCAGGGAATGATACTGAAGGGTAGCTAGGGCCAAATCATGCAACTATTCTCAGGTCACATTTAACCAGTAAAGCTGTATACTAGGACACAAGGAAAACTAGCAAGGAATCCTAAATAGAGGAGTGACATAAGGAGATCTGAAATGTAAAATGAATACAACTACAGTGAGATACCATTTTCATCTAACATAATGAGAAAAATTCAGTAGTATGATCATGTCCAGGGATGGTGAGGATGTGACAAATTGACACCCTTATATACTGTTGGAGCGAATGTAAATTGATGCCTCTTTTTTGAAAGGTAATTTAGAAATATATATCAAAAAGTTAAATTACCTAGCAGCTCCACTTTCAAAATACAACTAGTTAGTTGTACAATAAGGTTCAATGAATCATCTTTAATATTAAAAATGTCAACAACCACAAAAACTGGAAACAATTTAAGTGTCTATTGGTTAGTCCCCAACCAGTAAAGGACTGGTTAAATAAATTATGATCCAATGATATGATGACATACTATGATATTAAAAATAATATTGCAGATCTGTTTGTACTGATATAGAAGATCTTAGAGATATTTAAGTCTGTGTAATATGATTTCAGGAGTCCTGGTGGCATAGTGGTTAAGAGCTCAGCTGCTAACCAAAAGATCGACAGTTCAAATCCACCAGCCGCTCCTTGGAAACTCTATGGGGCAGATCTACTCTGTCCTGTAGGGTGGCCATGAGTTGGAACCGACTCGACGGCACCTAACAAACAACAACAACAACAAATATGATTTCAATTATGTACGTATTTAATGGCAGTTACATATGTATAAAACAAAAAAAAAAACCCAAACCCACTGCCATCGAGTCGATTCTGACCCATAGTCACCCCATAAAGTTTCCAAAGCTGTAAATCTCTACAGAAGCAGATTGTCACATCTTTCTCCCATGGAGCCACTGGTGGTTTTGAACCGCTGACCTTTTGGTTAGCAGTTGATCACTTTAACCACTGTGCCACCTGGGCTTCTTATGGGAATTATAAATTAAAATTTTTAATGGAAGGATAGATATACAGGAAACTGCTAACCTTGGCCACCTTTGGGGAAATGAACTATAGGTGAGAGGTGGGAGAATTTTATTTTTCATTTTCTATTACCATGAATACATGTAGTAAGAAGGAGCCCTGGTGGCACAGTGTTTAAGCCCTCAGCTGCTAACTGAAAGGTCAGTGGTTCAAACCCACCAGCTACTCTGAGGGAGAAAGATATGGCAGTCTGCTTCCGTAAAAGATTTACAGCCTTGGAAGCATTATGAGGCAGTTCTACTTTGCCCTGTGGGATGGCTATGAGTTGAAATCAGCTCAACGACAGTGGGTTTGGTTTTAGTTTTTTGTGTAGTGTACATAATTGGTTGCCTTTCCTCCACCCATTTGTCCCATCATCTCTGCTAATAGAAACCTGACATTGCTCAACTACCTTCTCTCAGGGTTGATGATTTTACCCCCAGCTCATGGGTAAATTGTGGTTAGTTCAAGGCTCAAAAGGTAATCTCATTTGCGTTGCTAATTTGAGGGTGAGTTGTGATCCAAGTCAGGACTAGGAGATAGGAGGTAAGGTCTGCTGAGAGCCTCTAGGAAATTTTGCCTCATTCTTAAGAAGATGAGGGTCCTTTTCTTGGCTCTGTACTGCTACAGCCCTCTTGTGACAATGAGGGGAAACAATCTTAGGGTGAAGCCAAAGCTGAGGATGTGAGAGGGAAGAGTTCACAAAAGCCTCTACCAACAATGGAGCCCCTTTCTGGACTTCTTGTCATGAGAGATAATACATTTTTTCTTTTCTTTTTTTTATGATTAATTTTTTTATTATGAGAAAGTCCAATTGTTTAACACAATAGTGACAGAGAAATTGAAAGACATAGAATTGTTGAAGACTTACTGGCTAACAAATAAAATTGAAACTGAAAAAATATTAGATTCTGGTAGTCAGCCAATGGAATGGGGTCTGCTCTTGGTTCCAAATGGATTACAGAAGACTCTGTCACTCACTGAAATCTTCTGATAAGTTCTAGAGTTTTCTGTAGCTCATTGAGCTACTGTCGAAAGAGCTAACTACAGTGTCTAGTGAAGAGTTAGCTCTCAATAAATGTAAGTCAAATTAATCAATGAATGACAATCCTGAGACAACTAGAAGTTTAGTTTCTTATGATTACATTTTGAGATGTGAATCTCAAAATCATAGTGATAAAAATTAGATAACAATCCATAGATTATGTATTCTAACTCTCTCATTTTATACTCAAAGCTGAGCCATAAGATGGTGAAGTGACTTGCCAAGTTAGTTGCAGAGTTGGAAATCCAGATATTTGGGAACACTATCAAATATACTTCTCATTGTACAACATTGCCATAAAATGAAGATTTCATTGATGAAGTGGCATAGCAGTTAAGCTAGGTGCTCCTAATGTAAAGAACAAAGATCTCAGATATCACTAACATAAAGTTGTGTGCAGTCAAAGACCATACACCATACATTACAGAATTTACTGGTTTCCAGAAGCAGGAGGAATACTATGATTATCAAAGAGTCTACCTGGAACTATAAAGTCCTATATTACACTTAGCTATCTCTTGGAAGTATTAGTATGCAATCAGTAGTAACAGGAGAAAGTGATAAACATTTTTTTCTCAAAGAAAATCCCTTTTAGTTATTGTGTAAACCTAGTTTTTTGTTTTTGTTTTTTTATATTTTATTGTACTTCGGGTGAAGGCTTACAGAACAAACAGTTTCTCATGAAACGGTAGTACACATGTTGTTTTATGACATTGGTTAACAACCCCACAACATGAGATAATACATTTTTTCATTGTTTAAACTCATTGAATCAGGGTCATCACTATTTGGAATCAAGGTTAACTTACTTGCTGGATGGTGTCCAGCTACCACTACTGAACATTTTGATCAAAGATCAAAAGGAGGAAAATTGCAGAACAGAATTATACTTCTCATGGAATCCAGATTTTCTGTAGCCGTTGAGGCTGGATGAATCCCCAAAACTATTGCCCTGAGATAATCTTCAAACCTGAAACTTTAAACCAAAAATATTCCCTGAAGCCTTCTTTAAACTAAATAGTCTAGCTTACTTAGTAAACAATATCTACCATGGGCATTGTGCTCTTTAAAAAAACTATCTATATGGTATTAAATTGATAACTGGAAAGGTTGGATCAAAAGCTTAGGGAGAAGTGAGTTTATGTCAATGGATGCACAATTTGAAGAATCTAATCAATGTCACTAAATTGTGCATGTAGAAATTGTTAAATTGATGTATGTTCTGATGTGCTTATTTTCAACAGCAATAAAAAAAATTATCTTATTTCATACAGAATTTTCAACGACTTGATATACCAAGGATATAGCCCAGGGAGCATGAATTGGAGAGAAGCAGCAAGAGGCAGGCATGCCATGTAGGAGGAAACAGTTGCAGTGGCCCAGACTGATGATAGTAAATTGTGATATGAAGAGAAGGATGAGTTCAAGATCTATCGTATTTTTCCCAAATAGTGCACCCATGTAAATAACGTGCACATGCATACAATGCACAGAAATGATGAAATTATGTAAAAAAGTTCTGGCATAGCATGCCCAGGCACATACCGTGCATGTCTCCTGACCCTTCCCGAAGTTAACTTCAGCCTCACTCACCCTCATTCAATAGTTAGAAAACGTTACTTTTGATCATACTTGTATAATAAAGCTATAAACCATGATCAAGAAATCATGGATCAAGTTTGGTCGTGCTCAGGTAATTGGAAAACATACAATAGAAACTATGAGTTTGTCACTTTTGAGTCATCAGTTAGAACCTTGAACCTACTGAAGCCTGTCCATAAATCACATGCTATCGTTTTGAAGCGTAAACAAAGCGAAGCCTGCACTGGCATAAATGGCATCGAGTAGCTATCAATAAGAATCTCGATTCAATCTCCATTGACATAATTATCACAGTTGTCTTCCTACTCTGGCTTTTAATTGGAGGAGTAAGCAAAGAAAAACTGATGCATGATCGCTTGTGGCTCAACCATTGAAAGTAGAAAACATAACATCATCTTAAGTGAAACCATTAAGCTATGTTAGGTCTGCTTATTTCATAGTCTAATTATGACACTAATAAGCATCAGTATCTTTGATCAGTGATCATAAATCACCTTAGTCATATGCTTGCGAGTATATAAAAAGACTCTTGCTTCTTGTACACTTTACATTTGAATTTTGAGATCCCTTTACTAGAACCAGCCAGTTCTTGATAATATTGTGAACATTTTTTCAGTTTATAAAGCTAAATCTTAGAACCCTTTAGGATTATGGCAGGAATAAACGCAAGTCCTACACGACCAACTTCAAACTGAAAGTCGTTGTGAGGGCAGAAGAAAGAACAGAGCGGCAGTGAGAGAGTTCAAGGCTGGAGAGTTGTCCATTCGTGAATGGAGAAAGGAGAAAAAGGAGCTGGAGAAGATGAATCCTCAAAAACGGGCACATCGTGGGCCCAAAGCAAATGGCCTGAGTTGGAGAATGACTTGAAAGAGTGTATTATTTCCCAAAGGGAACAAAATCAAGCTGTCTCTACTGTTGCAATTCAGATCAAAGTGAAGCTTCTGGCAAATGAAAGAGGAATCCCAGATTTCAAGGTGGATTTCACCTGGATTTCTAAATTCATGAAAAGGAATGGCCTTTCCATGAGAATGAGAACCACTGATAATAATGAACGAATAAAATAAAATGGCCTATTTTAAGATGAAAACACAATTTCTTCTGGTGACTTTTATTTGTTGATTTCAAAGACATTGATTATTGTTATGGTTTGTATTGTATCCCCCAAAAATGTGAGGCAACTTGGCTAGGCAATGATTCCCAGTATTGTATAGCTGCCCCCCGTTTTGTGATCTGATGTGATTATCCCATGTGTTGTAGATTCTAACCTCTCTGATGTTATTGAGGCAGAATTACAGGCAGTTATGTTAATGAGGCAGGACTCAATCTACAGGAATAGGTTGTACCTTGAGTTAACCTCTTTCAAGCAGAGAGAAGAGGGACCTCATTACTACCAAGCAAGAAGAGTCAGGAACACGTGCATCATTTGGACCCAGGATCCCTGCGCTAAGAAGCTCCTAGACCAGGGAAAGATTGACAAGAACCTTCCCCAAGAGCTGACAGAGAAAGAAAGCCTTCCCCTGGAGCTGGCACTCTGAATTTGGACTTCTAGCCTCCTAAACTGTGAGAGAATAAACTTCTGTTTGTTAAAGCTGTCCACTTGTGGTATTTCTGTTATAGCAGCACTAAATAAGACAATCATCAAAAATTGTTTCAGTGTAAGGTTTATGAAAGCAATACAATATAAACAACATCTTGTTCTTGTAGTTTTAGGCCTAAAATCATTTCTTACTTGCTAATTTCTAGCTCTTGGTGCATTCATACTCTTTGGTTTCAATATGGTGTCCTATTTCCATCATGAGCCTGTTCAGTTCACCATTGGTTGCACTTGGTTTAGGAAAATACCTACCTTAAATGAAGTTTCCATGAGATCAGTTATATCCTGGTAACATGAAATCTGTCAGACAGAAAAAAAAAATTGAAATTGAAGTCAGCAACATATAAAAAAAATTGGTATAGCATGCTTATGAAAATAATGCATGGAGGCTGTGCAGTTTGCAAAAGAAGTACAACGCGTGCATTTTTTGTGTAAAACTATGGTAAATTCCTTGTGCTTCCCTCTTCTCCACTTATACTTTTCTAAATGAGTCAGTTTATAGTCTTAACTACTTTCCTCCTACCCCACCCATGAATTTGAAATGATTTATGATAAAAACGAAGGGACAGTACACCAATGTTCTTTGCAGCACTTTTTGTAATAGCCAAAAGGTGGAAACAGCCTAAATTTCCAGCAACAGATGAATGGATAAACAAAACATGATATATACATACAATGTGCTATGACTCAGCCATAAAGAGAAACGAAGCCCTGATGCAGGCCACAACATGGATGAACCTTGAGAACATTATACTGAGTGAAATAAGTCAGCCGCAAAGGACAAATACTATATGATCTTGCTTATATGATATAAGCAAATATATAGAAAGCAAAGATTATTAGTGGTTACCAGGGGTAGGAGGGAGGGGGAAATGTGAGTTTTTGCTTAGGGAGCACTAAGTTTATGTTAATGATGGTAGAATAATTTGCAAAAAACGTAATTGATGTCACTGAATTTTACATGTAGAAGTTATTGTTGGTGAATGTTGTGTTATGTATATTATCACCACAATAAATTTTTAAAATTAATTAAAAAAGGGACAAGAAATCCAATTAGTCAGTATAAGATAAAAGCAGAAACCAAGAAATAAAAAGGAAGACAAAATTATATTTAAAAAAAAATCCTCATTGAGACTGAACTACAGCAATTGAGAACCTAGTTTAGCTCTGAGTTCAAATTTATCCATATATTCACCTATTCACACTTCCTTCCATGCTTCTAAGGAGGAAGCCAAGTCCCCAGTCGTTTACATGACCAGCATCTCTATCTATGTTGTTGTTATGAATCCTAGAGATGCTACAGAGCTACGACTTCAAGTAAAAGGACCAGAAGCAGCAAAACAGATCATGTTAGTGAGACTGGGAAAGTTCTTATCTTCTAACACCAGAAGAATGAAAAATGACTAACCTTGTCCTAATAAAGATTTGGTAGAGTCAAAGAAAAGAGTCACCAGCTTCAAAATTACAGAGCTGTTCCATTTTTAATAACCAAGACAAGAGTTGCTTCTCTTATCTTTGTGCAAACTAAAACTACAAAGGAAATAAACCAAGTCTATTCCATTCTAAGGAGTTCTTGGATAGTACAAATGGTAAATGTGTTCAGCTGCTAACCAAAAGGTTGGAAGTTCAAGTCCACCCAAAGGCTCCTCAGAAGAAAGGCCTGACATTTACTTCTGAAAAATCAGCCATTGAAAACCCTGTGGAGCACAGCTCTATTCTGACACACATTGGGTTGGAATAGGCTCTATGGCAACTGATTTTTTTTTTTCCCCTAATCCTAGTCTGAATTGCCAAACACATGAATATAATCTGGGCAAGAAGGGTTGGCGGTATCTCTAAGCCTCCTATGAACTGCCCTCAGATAATCAGGTTTAGAATGTGTCATTATAAGCATAGCAGTAGGAGTCTCAGGGTTTTATGATTTATCAATCCACATGTAGTAAGAGTGTGTGGAGGTGGGACAGGGAAATGAAAAGAAAATTTACTTACGCTCCCAGGATTTACTTGTCCTTCAAGATTCACTTTACATTCCACAATCTCACCCATCATTTTGTGCTACCTTTCAAGGTAGACCGTTTCTTTACAGGTAGAATACAGATAGACATCTCTGTAACTATAGGCAATGTAGTATAAATCCTGGGACATATTTCAGTGGAACTAAAGTACAGAAAATATTGCCATCCAACCTTTATCTAGAAGATCAAATTCTTAATCAGAGACTTACACTGAAGCCTTTATTTTCCTTCCTAAGCTTCCTAAAGACTTAACTGTTGGCTAGCTTATGTGGTGATTTCCTAGCTTTTTAGTATTTTCTTTCCTCTTTGGCAACATTTTTTGTTTTCAATGAGTACTCTCCCTAGGGAATTAATTATTACCTTGAAGAGTATATTTGTATAGTTCCATCAAGATATTAAAAAAAATTATCAGACTCCTGACAGACACACTGTGTAGCTTTTTAAAAATCATGTAATGCACTTGTGGATTTTCCCAACTCTACTGAATCAGAATATTTTTCTTTTGGGATGTAAGACAATCTCTCTGTCTCCCCTGTGCCCACCCTCTTTGTTAAATGCAGAAATCAAACTCAATGACTCCAGCATGCATGAGCCAATGCTCACAGACTCACTGCAATCTTGTGTACTAAGAAGTCCATGACACAGGAAGGAAGGGCTCCATGGACATGAGAACTCATCACTACATGGACATTTGTTTTGCAGAGAGGAGGCGCATTACAGCCCACCTTGTTTGCAATTATTGAGCTAGCTTTTAGAAACCTGATAATCAAGCAGTACCTCATTGAAAAACAATGGCACTACCCCAATTACCATATTCACATGAGGAAACATAATTAAATAATGGAAAGGTTGCAACCTCTTAGAGATCAACAGCTGCAGTCCTTCTGGAAACTACTTTTCATCCTTAACTCAGAGCAGATCATACCTTGTTATGGTACAAATTGCATAAAATGCTATGAAGCCTAGTGTTGCACACTTTGGATTGTATGCAGTGACAGGCGTTACGTAGAAAACAGCAGCTACTTCAACCTCACTCTCTGCCACTTACAATTTGGGGTTGTGTGAATACTTTTGGGAAACACAGGGAAGGGATTCCAATAACCATTCTATGCTCTGAGATGAAAAGCAGGCAGTGTTGTGCAGTGATAGGCTTGGTATAGGGAGACCTCTTGAAATTGAATCTATAGAATATTTGCTTACTAAGGGTATGACTTCAGACCATCAGTCTAACCTCTGATCCTCAGTTTCTTGGACTATAAACATCTGGACATTGTAGCTAAACCTAAACTGGGATTCAAAGTCGGGGGCTGTGATGGTTAAAGTAGTCTGTCAACTTGGTTGGGCCATGATTCTCAGTGGTTTGGCAGTTGTACAATGTTGTGATCACTTCCATGATGAGATTTGATACAATGTGATCACCTCTTTGATGAGATCTGCCATGAGTTTAGCCAATCAGTTGAAAGGGAGTTTCCTCGAGCGTGTGGCCTTCACAGAATATAAATGGACATTCTGGCCAGGCTCTCGGGCTTTTGCTTGCACTGGATCCTGCAGCTGGCTCCTATTCATCTGATCTCTGGTTATTGGGACCTGAGCTGGCAGCTTACCTGCAGCTTTGCCTGCCAATCTTGGGAGTCTTGGAATTCGTCAATCTTCGCAGCCTATGAGCAAGAGCCCTGCGCTCTGACCTGCCAATCTTGGGTTCACTAGCCCCTGCAGGTACGTGAATCAGGAGAAGCCTCTATCCTGACTCATGGACTTGGGACATTCCAGCCTCTACAACCTCGTGAGCCATTTCCTTGATATAAATCTTTCTCTGTTTATACACTTCACTGATTTTGCTTCTCTAGGGAACCCAGCCTAAGACAGGTGCCATGATGCTGAGTTAAGGGGCTGGTCCCCTCTCCCCAGAACTTTGCAGGAGTTAATACACATGGGGGAAAAGAGACCTGTAAAGGAGAAGATTTATGCCTGAGAACCTGATATTAGAAGAATGAGAAATGGGGTAAGTTATTTTCCTCAGTCAACCCAAAATGAGAGAGTTGTTTCAAAGATTTTTTGTTTGTTTGTTTTTACACTTGTTGAACAAGCAACATAGTTCAGAGCCCGAAGCACCAAATGCCAATTGAAAGTTGAGGAGAGAAACAGCCTTTCTATTTCTGCAAGGGTGTAATTGGTCTTCAACAGAGTAAAGACTGAAGGAAACTTAATACCATTTAACAACGTGGGATATGTAACAGTAGAGCAATAGGAAAGTCCCTTTAGGCAGAGCAACCAGGTTCTAAAGAAGGGCCCTGGTTGCAGGTTCAGAAGCCAGCTGGTAGAGGGTACCTTTCAGGATGCTGAAGCCTGTGGGAGGTGCCTCCAGAGAGCTCCATGGGCCCGTGTAAGGAGAGGAGTTGAGGACCTTGATAATGAAGGTGGAGCCTATGAACCAATAACATAGAGGCATTGATATCAGCGTGGTCTCATTCATGCCTACAGGCTAGCGGGGTCTTGAGACATTCAGATGACATGAAATAATGAGGATGATAACTGAGGAGTCTTAATGAGACAATGTATATGAAAGTGCTAGCACAGCAGCTGGTATGTAGTAAGAACTCTGTTAATTTCCTTTCCAAGCTTGACCTTATTTATGAGTTTTCAAAAAGATTGGTCTAGAATAGTCATCCTTTCTATGATGTCATACAACATAAGATATATGTATCTAATCTTTTTATATTATGGAAACATAAATAGAAATAAATGAATTCCTTTCTAATTTAAAGAATACTTGTTATGTTAACAGGCATCAAATAACGGGAAAATAAATAAGTGAAACATCTGAGGCTTTAGAGGACCTTTCAGTGGTTAAGACAGTATTGCATGAATGAAATACTTCACTGGTTCTAGAGGTGCCTACTTTGCACCCATGGGTCACTATATGAGCCCCAAAGAAAATGGTTAAAAGGTAAGTGGGAACAAACAGCGTAGTCTCTAAGATCACACACACACCAAAGATTTGGTATAAAATACCTCTATGGCATTATATTCTATTTATGATATTTTACTAAGTGCTTATTACACTTGGAAAAAGCAGGCTCAACTTTTTACATGATGCCAGACAACAGGCCTATTTGGGATGATTTCAAAGTTATTGATGAGTCTCAATTACCCCCAAATGTCTTTTTTACGCTTGATTTCTAATGCCTGGAAGGTGTCCAATTCTAGATTAGGTAGAGATGGCAAATTTCTCATCTCCTGTGTTTGTACATGCAGACATCACTAATCAATCACTGTCCTTTTCTGCTGAGTCACCTTCTTAATACAGTGTTATAAGCAGTCACTTCCAATCGAAGCAGTTAAAACCAATTTTCTCTATCTTCCTTAACACTTTGCTTTCTATGAAAATGCATATATTTGAGGAAGAGTAAAATTTTAAGTTATCAATCACTGACAACTAAATGTTAAGAAAAAAACTGAAAGCAGCATTTGCTCAGGCATTAGCGGAGAGAACTCAAGGGCTCTGGAATGGGGGAGTGAAGGCAGCAGAATCTAGAAGCTCCCTGAAGACGTACTTCACCTACTTAGCAATTTTGCCTAAGGCCAGTGTTGCCAAAAGGACCAGTTCTCTCCAGGGCATCTATTTCAGTCATTTACTATCAAATAAAACTTACAACTGGCATATGAATTCTTAGGCCAAGGGCATTGTATTTTTTGAAAATTTAAAGTACTTGTTGGATAAACTACTTTAAAAATTCAAGAGCCATAAAAGAATCCCAGAAGCAGAAAGAACAGTGTAGAGGAAGGTGAGCAAGGTGAAGCTTATTGTGGTGGGTGCTCTGTGTCTGTATATCACACATGCACAGGTGCTCTTGGGCACATATGCTTGTAAATCACTATATACTTACATAATTACCAATTCTCTCTAATACTCTGGCAAACCAACAGGTAAGGGAAGGCAAGATGAAATGCTATTAAAAAGAAGTTACGGAACTTGAGCTTCTGGGCAAGATGGAGTAACAGGGACTAAATTTACTCTCCCAGCAGAAACAACAACATGAACAAAATACATGAAACAACAGTTTGTAAGACACTGGGCATCAGGCAAGAAAAGGGAATGACACCGAGAGCTGGGACACAAATGAGTTGAGCCTATGATTTCTCCATTTTACTGTCTTTAGATTGTTTACAGACTATGGTGCAGGGGGGTGGAACCCAGGCAGAGCCCAGAAGACTTTCTGAGTTGAGGTCACAGACCTGAGAGCCCAGGGAGAGCAAGGTAGCTATCATTTGCAAGACAGAATACAGGCTTTTCCCAGGTTACGAACACTCGACTGACATGCAACCATAGTTACGTACCACCTCCCAAAACCTATTATATTGAAAATTTGAGGTACGTACAATGGTTTGTAATAACAAAGAGGTGCTACTTTGCAACATGCATCAAAACATTACTATTATTATTATGTTAAAGATGTTTTAGTGAATCTGGAAGTGTTTCTTTAATGTTTTTATGAATAGAAAGGTACACTATATACTATATATACTAAGACAAACATTTGAGTGATGTTAGATATAAACCATACTTAACTGTTCTGACTTATGTACAAATTTGACTTAAAGACAGATTTAGGAATGGAACTCGTTCATAATCCTGGGACTGCTTGTACTGGAGAGGAGAGATGCACAGAGAAAGAACTCCAGAGATCTACAGAGGATACCCCTTAAGTATTCAGCCGAGTACTTATCATAATAGGCACAAGAAAACACTTCTAGAGCCTGGGAAAAGATTACTTGAAGGATTGGAGCAATTTCTTAATCTTGACACTACTGACATTTTGGGATGGATGATTCTTTGTTGGGGGTCAGGAAGCAGTCCTGTTCATTGTTGGCTATCTAGCAATATTCTTGGCTTTTATCCACTAAATGCCAGTAGCCCCCCCCCCCCCGTGATAACCAAAAATGTCTCCAGACATTGCCAAATGTCCCTTGGGATACATTTGAATCTATAGGAAGTCTCAGTTAACAACCACTGTATTAAAGTAAACAGTGCCCAGCACTCACGCAGGGCTGGGAATAGAGCCTGTTTCCCCCAGCCATACTGAAAACCTCAAAAGTGACCAGACATTGGGTAGAGTACACAGAAGGGTCTTACCTCAGTGAAGAATAAGTATCTATAGACTGAGCACAGCTCCAGTCCCACCTAACAAATATTAAAATCAAGGACTGATGATTAATTTTTTTTCAACTAATTCAGCTGTGTTCCAGAACACAGAATATTTATAGGAATACAAAAATATCTAACACCCAACAAGGTAAAATTTCCAGTGTCTGGAATCTAATGGAAATTACCAGGATAAGAAGCAGGAAGAACAATTTATAATGAGAAAATGTATCAGTCAATCAAAAATGACCCAGATTTAATACAGATTTAATACAGATATTAAATTAGCAGACTGGAACATTAAAATAGTTATTAAATTTTTATACCATACAATAAAAAAGTTTTTTTTATGAAGAGATCAAAAAGTTTTATTCCATATGATCAAAAAGTTAAGTACAGACACGGGAGATATATAAATGCCAACTCAAACTTCAAAAGATGAATGTGAGATAAAAATTACACTGGGTGAGATTTTTGGCAGATACTGGAAAAGAAAAGGTTTCTAAACTTGATAACATAGCAATGAAAACACAGAGAGAAAACAGAATTTTAAAAATTGAACAGAGCACCAATGAGTTGTTGAAAAATAATGTTTTTCAAATTTGATGAAACCCATAAGCTCACAGATCCAAGAAGCTCAAAAACCCTAAGCACAAGAAACATAAAGTAAACTACACCAAAACACATTATAAACAACTTGCTTGAAACTGAAATAATAATTAAAAAAAAAATAGTACACAGGAACAAAAATATGGATGACAACAGGTTTCTCATTAGAAATAAAATAAGGGAGAAGATAATGGAGCAAGTTCTTTAAAGTACTGAAAGAAAAAAAAAATCTGTCAATTTAGAATTCTATACCCAGCAAAAATATCTTTCAAAAGTAAAAGTGAAATAAATATATTTTCAGAAATACAAAAACTTCAAGAATTACTCACTAGCACACCTATATTATAAGAAACGTTAAGGGAAGTCTTTTATGCAGAAGGAAAATGTTGTTGTATGGAAATATGAATCTATACAATAGAATGAAGAATACTGGAAATAGTTAACTACCTGGGTAGATATATAAGACTTTTTTATTATTTAAATCTCTTTATAAGATAATTGACTGCTGATTTTAAAATATTAAAAATGTAATGTGGGGTTTATAACACATGTAAAGGCAAAACGTAATATCAATAGCATAAAGGTCAGAAGGGGAGAAATAGAAATATACTATCTTAAGGTTTTTATACTATACATGAAGTGATAAACTATCACTTAAAGGAAGATGATATAGACTATAAGCCCAAAAGCAACCACTATAATAATGAAACAAAGAGTTATAGGTAATAAGTAAACAGATGTAATAAATGGATCATAAAAAAAACAAAAGTCTTTCAGAATTATAAATAAAGCCAGAAAAAGAGTAAAAAGGAAATACAGATGAGATGGAATGAAAAGAAAGAAATAGCAAAATGATTGTGCCAGTTATCAATTTATTGACTGTCAATTTTGAAAAAAAGATCTGAACAGACTCTTCAGTAAAGAAGATATATGATGGCAAATAAAAAAATGAAAAGATTCTTAAAATCGTTAGTTATTATTGTACTTAAAATTAAAATAAAAACAAAATACCACTGTATACCTATTACTCTTTCATGGGCTCCGGGACATATATGCCTGTGTTACATTTTCTGCCCCTGGAGGTTTATTGGAGCCCTGGTGGCTCAGTGGTTAAGATCGTGGCTGTTAACCAAAAGGTCAGCAGTTCAAATCCACCATCCGCTTCTTGGAAAATCTATGGGGCAGTTTTACTCTATCCTATAGGGCTGCTATGAGTCAGAATCGACTAGAAGACAATAGGTTTGCTTTTTGGTTTTGGAGGTTTACTGGCAGGCATATGAGCCTCTTTAGTACATTCTGGCATCACGGCGGACACTTGTGCAACTGCCTAAAAAACAAGGAATTTGGTCTGTGCTGCCTTTGAATGTTGAGAGCCATTCTTTGAGGGGATGCCTCCCAGAGGAGTGATTGTGAAAATCTTTTGTGTCTTTTGGCTTCTGTACAGTGGGATAAAGGCTTGCAGGTATGTTTACTATCTTCTTTGTGTTATTGGGAAGGTAAAGTTACCGGCATTCGGAAATATTCAAGTAAATGAGTTAATTTTGGGGTGAAAACAGTTTGTGACGCACTTACTGGGCCATGGGACTGACATGGCCCGCTTGCATTGGTCACCTCCCTGATGACATCTTTTATGAACTTCCTGGTCCATGAGACCGATATGTACTGCATTTGTGACGTACTTCATGGAACATGGGACTGATATGGCTCACTTGCAATTGGCACCCCATTTTTTCAAATAATAATAAACTACCCACAATGATTCAGCATCTATTCCTTTGGTGAAAAAACATGGCATCACCAAAAAATTTCAAAAGGAAAAAAATAACAATTCATCCTTGAAAGGGTTTTGAAATGGTTAAATTAAGAAAACCAACCATACCAAGTGCTGATGAGGATGAGGAAAACTGAAATCTCATATTCTACTTGTAGAAGTATACAAAGGTCCAATCACTTTGGAAAGAAGTTTGGTAGTTTCTTAAAAAAGTTAAACATACTTCTACCATATGTCTCAGTCATTCTGCTCTTAGGTATTATGTTCATATATGTTAAATATTCATAGCAGCTTTATTTCTTTTTTTTATTGTACTTAAAGTGAAAGTTGACAATTCAAATTCAAATTAGTCTCTCATATAAAACTTTATACGTTCATTGTTATATGACTCTAATTGCTCTCCCTATACTGTGAAAGCACACTCTTCCTTTCCACCCCTGATTTCCCATGTCCATTCAACCAGCTTCTGACCCTCTCTGCCTTCTCATCTCACCTCCGGACAGAAGCTGCCCATTTAATCTCTTTTATCTACTTGAGCTAAGAGGCACACTCCTCACAAGTATCATTCTATGTCCCATAGCCCAGTCTAATCTTTGCCTGAAGAGTTGGCCTCAGGAATTGTTTTTGTTCTGGGTTGATAGAGAATCCGGGAGGCATGCTTTCTGGGGTTCCTCCAGTCTCAGTCAGACTATTAAGTCTGGGCTTTTTACTAGAATTTGAGTTCTGCACCCTACTTTTCTCCTGCTCCATCAGGGACTCTCTGTTGTGTTGCCTGTCAGGGTGGTCATTGGTGGTAGCTGAGCACCATCTAGTTCTTCTGATCTCAGGATGATGCAGTCTCTGGTTTATGTGGACGTTTCTGTCTGTTGGGCTAATATTTTGCTTCTGTCTTTGGTGTTCTTCATTCTCCTTTACTCAAGGTGGGGTTGGGACAAATTGATGCATCTTAGATGGCTGCTCAAAAGCTTTTAAGACCCCAGACGCCACTCACCAAAGTAGTATGCAGAACGCTTTCTTAATAAACTTTGTTATGCCATTGACCTAGATGTCCCCTGAAAGAATGGTTCCCAGACCCCCACCCCTGCTACTCTGTCCCTCAAAGTGTTTGGTTGTATTCAGGAAACTTCTTAGCTTTGGTTTAGTCCCATTGTGTAGTGAGTGCTATCCTTCCCTTCACTTAAGATAATTCTTGTCTACTATCTAGTTAGTGAATAACCTTCCCCCTCCCTCCCCACCATCGTAACCATCAAAGACTGTTTTCTTCTGTGTTTAAACCTTTCCTTGAGTTCTTATAATAGTGGTCTTATACAATATTTGTCCTTCTGTGACTGACTAAATTCACACAGCATAATGCCCTCCAGATTGCTCCATGTTATAAGATGTTTCATGATTTGTCATTGTTCTTTACTGTTGTGTAGCATTCCTTTGTGTTAATGTACCATAACTTGTTTATCCATTCGTTCTCTGATGGGCACCTAGGTTGTTTTCATCTTTTTGCTATCATGGACAGTGCTGCAATGAAAATAGGTGTGCATATATCTATTCATGTGACAGCTCTTATTTCTCTAGGACATATTCCAAGGAGCGGTATTGCTGGATCGTATGGCACCTCTATTTCTAGCTTTTTAAGGAATCGCCAGATCAATTTCCAAAGTGGTTGTATCATTTTACATTCCCACCAACGGTGTATAAGTGTTCCAGTCTCTCCACAACCTCTCCAGCATTTATTATTTTGTGTTTTTTTGGATTAATGCTAGCCTTGTTGGGGTGAGATGATATCTCATTGTAGTTTCGATGTGCATTTCTCTAATGGCTAATGATCTTGAGCATTTCATCATGTGTCTGGTAGCCGCTTGAATGTTTTGTTTGGCAAAGTACCTGTTTATATCCTTTTCCCATTTTTTAATTGGGTTATTTGTCTTTTCGTTTTTGAGGTTTTGCAGTATCTTGTAGATTTTAGAGATTAGATGCTGATCAGATTTGTGGTAGCCAAAATATTTTTTCCCAGTCTGTAGGTTGTTTTTTCACTCTTTTGGTGAAGTCTTTTGATGAACATAAGTGTTGATTTTTAGGAGCTCCCAGTGATCTAGTTTCTCTTCTGGTGTTTGTGCACTGTTACTTATGGTTTGTATTCTGTTTATGCCATGTATTAGGGCTCCTAACATTGTCTCTATTTTTTCTTCCATGATCTTTATTGTTTTTGATTTTGTATTTAGGTCTTCAATCCATTTTGAGTTAGTTTTTGTGCATGGTGTGAGGTATGGGTCTCATTTCAGTTTTTTACAGATGAATATTGAGTTATGCCAGCACCATTTGTTAAAGAGACTGTCTTTTCCCCAATTAATGGCCTTTGGGCCTTTGTCAAATATCAGCTGCTCATAGGTGAATGAATTTATGTCTGGATTCTCAATTCTGTTCCATTGGTCTATGTATCTGTTGTTGTACCAGTACCAGGCTATTTTGACTACCGTGGTGGTATAATAGGTTCTAAAATCAGGTAGTGTGAGGCCTCCTACTTTGTTCTTCTTCTTGAGTAATGCTTTACTTACTTGGGGCCTCTTCCCTTTCCATATGAAGTTGGTGATTTGTCTCTCTATCTCATTAAAAAATGCTGGTGGAATTTGCATCGGGATTGCATTGTATCTGTAGATTACTTTGGGTAGAATTGACATTTTCACAATATTGAGTCTTCCTATCCATGAGCAAGGTATGTTTTTCCACTTATGCAGGTCTCTTTTGATTTCTTGCAGTAGTGTCTTGTAGTTTTCATTGTATAGGTCTTTTACATCTCTGGTTAGATTTATTTCAAAGTATTTCATCTTCTTGGGGGCTATTGTAGATGGTATTGATTTGATTATTTCCTCTTCGAAGTTCTCTTTGTTGGTGTAGAGGAATCCAACTGATTTTTGTATGTTTATCTTGTATCCTGATACTTTGCTGAAATCTTCTATTAGTTCCAGTAGTTTTCTTGTGGATTCTTTGGGGTTTTCTGTGTACAAGATCATATCATCTGCAAATAGAGATACTTTGGCTTCTTCCCTACCAGTTTGGATGCCATTTATTTCTTTTTCTAGCCTAATTGCTCTGGCTAGGACCTCCAGCACAATGCTGAATAAGGGTGGTGATAAAGGGCATCCTTTATCTGTCTGGTTCCCCTTCTCAAGGGGAATGCTTTCAGACTGTCTCCATTTAGGATGATGTTGGCTGTTGGCTTTGTGTAAATGCCCTTAATTATGTTGAGAAATTTCCCTTCTATTCCTATTTTGTTGAGAGTTTTTATCATGAATGTGTGTTGGACTTTGTCAAATGCCTTTTCTGCACTGATTGATAAGATCATGTGGTTCTTGTCTTATGTTTTATTTATGTGATGGATTCCTTTGATTGTTTTTCTAATGTTGAACCATCCCTGCATACCTGGTATAAATTCCACTTGATCATGGTAAATTATTTTTTTGATATGTTGCTGAATTCTATTAGCTAGAATTTTGTGGAGGATTTTGACATCAATGTTCATAAGGGTTATTGGTCTGTAATTTTCTTTTTTTGTGGTGTCTTTACCTGGTTTTGGTATCAGGGTTCTGCTGGCGTCATAGAATGAGTTTGGGAGTATTCCATCCTTTTCTATGCTCTGAAATACCTTTAGTAGTAGTGGTGTTATCTCTTCTCTGAAACTTTGGTAGAATTCTCCAGTGAAACCATCCGGGACAGGACTTTTTTTGTTGTTCAGGGTTTTTAAATTATCTTTTCAATCTCTTCTTTTGTTATAGCTTTATTTAGTTGTTCTACCTCTGTTTGTGTTTGTTTAGGTAGGTAGTGAGTTTTTAGAAATTTGTTCATTTCCTCCACGTTTTCAAATTTGTTAGAGTACAGTTTTTCATAGTATTCTGTTATGATTCTTTTAATTTCAGATGGGTCTGTTGTGATATCACCCATCTCACTTCTTATACAGATTATTTGCTTCCTCTCCTGTTTTTCTTTTTTCAGTTTGGCCAGTGGTTTATCAATTTTGTTGATCTTTTTAAAGGACCAGCTTTTGGTCTTGTTAACTCTTTCAATTGTTTTTCATTCTCTATTTCATTTAATTCTGCTCTAATCTTATTATTTACTTTCTTCTGGTGCCCAAGGGCTTCTTTTGCTGCTCTCTTTCTACTTGTTTGAGTTGTAGGATTAATGTTTCGATTTTGGTGTGTGTATTCATTGCTATAAACTGACTTCTGTGCACTGCTTTTGCTGTGTTCCAAAGGTTCTGCTAGGATGTGTTTTCATTCTTGTTGGATTCTATGAATTTCTTTATTCCATCCCTAATTTCTTCTATAACTCAGTAGTTTTTGAGCAAGGTGTTGTTCAGTTTCCATGTGTTTGAGTTTTTTCCTTGCTTTTTCTTTTATTGATTTCTACTTTTATGGCTTTATTATCAGAAAAGATGCTGTGTGATATTTTGATGCTTTGGATTCTGTTAAGGCTTGCTTTATGGCCTAATATGTGGTCTGTTCTGGAGAAGGTTCCATGTGCAGTGGAAAAGAAAGTATACTCGGCTGCTCTTGGGTGGAGTGTTTGTTATATGTCCAAGAGATCAAGTTAATTGATTATAGCATTTAGATTTTCCATGTCTTTATTGAGCTTCTTTCTAGATGTTCTGTCCTTCACTGAAAGTGGTGTGCTGAAGTCTCCTACTATTATTGTTTAGCTGTCTATCTCTCTTTTCAATGCTGTTTGAGTTTGTTTTATGTATTTTGGAGCCATGTCATTGGGTGTGCAAATATTTATTATAGTTATGTCTTCCTGGTGTATTAACCCTTTAATCATTGTATAGTGTCCTTCCTTATCCTTTGTGGTGGATTTTACTTTAAAGTCTATTTTGTCAGAGATTAATATTGCCGCTACAGCTCTTTTTTGAATGTTGTTTGGTTGATATATTTTTTTCCATCCTTTGAGTTTTAGTTTGTTTGAGTCTTTAAGTTTAAGGTGTGTCTCTTGTAGGCAGCATAGATAGATTGTGTTTTTTTAATGCAATCTGCCACTCTCTGTCTCTTTATTGGTGCATTTAGTCCATTTACATTCAGTGTAATTATTGATAGGTATGAGTTTAGTGCTGTCATTTTAATGTCTTTTTTTATGTGTTGTTGACAGTTTTTTGTTCCACTTAATTTTCTGTGCTGAGTCGTTTTTCTTT
>NW_004444129.1:4131773-4133361 GCF_000243295.1 Trichechus manatus latirostris | reverse complement strand
TGCCTCAATTCTGCTCCTATGACTTTCTATTGAGTTGTCTAATTCTGAAATTTTATTGTTAATCTTCTGGATTTCTGATTGCTGTCTCTCTATGGATTTTTGAAGCCTGTTAAATATGTCATTACGCTCTTCTCTAGTCTTCTTAAGTTTCTCTATTGCTTGGTCTGCATTTTGCATAATTTACTTCCTGATCTCTTGAAGAGTTCTGTATATTAATCTTTTGTATTCTGCCTCTGGTAATTCCAAGAAATTCTCTTCCTCCAGAAATTTTTTTGATTCTTTATTTTGTGAGCTTGCTGAAGCCATCATAGTCTGCCTCTTTATGTGATTTGATATTGACTGTTGTCTCCTAAGTCATCAATAAGTTATTATATTTATTTATTTTATATTTGCTTACTGTGTCCTAGCTTCTTGTTTTGTTTTGTTTTGATATGCCCAAATAGTTTGATCATGTGAGCTAGCCTGAACACTGGTGCCCTTGAAGCTCCAACGTCCTGCCACCAGGTGGCCAGACCAGCCACTACGTATGTGAGCTCAGGATTCTTCCCACTTCTCCTGTATGGATTCAGCTCAGGTGTCCAGGTAGTCAGTCACCAAGTGTGTGGTATGGGCTCTCACCTACAGTCCTAGACAGGCATGGGTGATTTGTATAGGCACAGGCATCCAGCTGTAGCAGGTGGTCACATGCTGAGCAAGGCAGGGGGCTGACGGCTGCTCCTGAGTGTCCAGGAGGAAAGCGTGTCCCTGTTCTCTAGAGCACGTAGGTGGATAAGTTTTGCAGCTGGACTGTGAGTACCCAATGCTGTTGGCTGTAAGGTCTAGGGAGCACTTCTTATTCTTGGTACCCTGTCACAGGTGGCTAGGTGGCATGGGTGAAGACTCCAGTCCTCAGACCCCTGATTTGGGTAGGTGAAGACCCTGCTTAATGGGCAGATCTGTGTCAAATATCATGAACCTGTCGCTTCACAGGTGAAACAGTTGAAGTTAGACTTCCGGTATATACCGTGTTGTACTGTGGTAATGAGGGCCTAGGCTGTTGAAATGGGCTCGTACGAGTCTACGCAGGGGGAGAGGCACTCAAAGTTCATGGACCCCTTATGCCTGTGCCTAGGCAAAGGCACCGTGCCTACCTTGAGTTCCTGGCTTAGGGGAGCTGGAAGATTATTTTTTCCCGTTTGTTAATTTATTCCCTCTCCAAGGGTGGGAGAATGGCTCAGGGTGCATGATTGGTCCTACTTCTGGCCCAGGGGACTCAGCAATCACTGAAGCCATCCTGGACCCAATGCAGAGCAGGGAGCGGGGAGGTAAATGGAGAGAGTTTTTTCACAAAGGGGGGTGTTTTTGATCCGTGCGATAGGCCAGATGTAAGTACTTTTCCTTCGCTGATGAGGGCTATTTCTCACTGATTCTGGGTGGCCGAGTAGACTCTCTGCTGCTGGTCTCTCCTGATGTGGAAAACGCCTCCTGAGCACCGCTCCTTCCCTCACCTCACATCAGAGCTGATCTGGCCTGAAGGGCTCTGGCTATTGCCAGGTCGGGTCTGGCAGCTCCTTCCTGCTTCCAAACCATCTCTCCCTCCCCCTGCCAG
>NW_004444129.1:4097263-4123379 GCF_000243295.1 Trichechus manatus latirostris | reverse complement strand
AAAGGAGGGGAAAGTGGTGAGAGGTAAGGAAGTAATCAAAAGAAGCAGAAAAAAAGTAACACCAGCAACCAATAAATGGTACTCAGAGAGCTGGCCAGCATGGGCAGGTGGAATGCAAGCAGCTGGTGCTTCCCGAACAAGAGACTGTGGCCGTGGGAAGCAGAGGAGGCTGAGTGGGGGTGAAGAAGGGTGGGGCGGGGGTGGAAAAGTGTATGTCGCAAATTACCACTTGTTCTGTCTCCTACTGGAAGCTCTGTGAAGCTGCTTTCTCATATCCCCTATTTGCTGGTCTGTGATAGGAGTCCAGGATGGCAGATCTGCGCTGCGTTAGCTGATAGGGGACTGCTGCATGAATCTCTCCTTGCTCTCCATTCTCTGTCAGTTTTCTCACTCCATTGGTGCTTGGCTGAGTTCTTTACTTCTGCATTTGATGTTTCAGGGTTTCAGGATTGCTGTTTTCTCTGTTTGGCTTAGTTTTTCAGATCTTTGCTGTGGAGGGACGGCGTGGTGCTTCTGCCTAGAGTGCCATTTTGCTGGAAGTCTCCTCGCAACTTTATTTCTAATAACAAAAAACTTACTGTCCATCAACAGGTGAACGGATAAAAAAACCCAATTGTGGAGTTTATATATGTACATATATATATTCCACTATTCAGAAAAAAAATTTACCTGTTGATACATACCACATGAATGAATCTCAACATAATTATTGAGTGAAAGAAGCCAGACAACAAAGAATACACTCTATGATTACATCTATTTAAAATTTTAGAAAATGCAAACTAATCTCTAGTATCAGAAAGCAGACCAGTAGCTGCTGGGGATAGGGGATGGGTGGGAAGTTGTAGGCGTGAGGAATTACAGGAGGAATCTTTGAAGGGTATGGATATGTTCATTATCTTGCTTGTGGTGATGGTGTCATTAATGTATAAATATGTTACATTGTATCAAATTGTACACTTTAAGTGTGTAGTTTACTGTATGTCAATTTTATCTCAATAAAGTTGTTTTTAAAAGGGAATTTATAAAAGGAGTTTCTAGGGGACATTATGTTTTTGTTGTTGTTAGGTGCCATCAAATTGGTTCAGACTCATTGTGATACTATATATAACAGAACAAAACATTGCCTGATCCTGGGCTATCTTTGACATTGTTGCTATGTTAGAGTCCATTGTTGCAGCCACTGTGTCAATCCATCTCATTGAGGGTCTTTCTCTTTTCTGTTGACCCTCTACCTTACCAAGCATGATGTCCTTCTCGAGGGACTGGTCCCCCCTGATAAGATGTCCAAAGTACTTGAGAAGAAGTCTTACCATCGTCTCTTCCAAGGAGCGTTCTGGCTGTATTTCTTCCAAGACAATATTGTTCGTTCTTCTGGTAGTCCATAGTATATTCAATATTCTTCACCAATACCATAATTCAAACACATCAATTCTTCTTTGGTCTTCCTTATTCATTGTCCAGCTTTGCATGCATATGAGGTGATTGAAAATATTATGGCTTGGGTCAGGCACACCTTAGTCCTCAGAGTGACATCTTTGCTTTTCAACGCTTTAAAGAGGTCTTTTGCAGCAGGCTTTCCCAATGCAATACGTCATTTGATTTCTTGACTGCTGCCTCCATGAGTGTTGATAGTGTATCCAAATATAATGAAATCCTTGCCAACTTCATTCCTTTCTGCGTTTATCATGAGGTTGCTTATTGGTGCAATTGTGAATATTTTTGTTTTCTTTATGTTGAGGTGTAAGCATACCGAAGGCCATAGTTTTTGATCTTTATCAGTTAGTGCTTCAAGTTCTCTTCGCTTTCCACAAGCAAGGTTGTGCGCATATTGTAGATTGTTAGTGAGTCTTCCACCAATCCTGATGCCACATTCTTCTTCACGTGGTCCAACTTCTTGGATTATTTAGTCAGCATACAGATTGAATAAGTATGGTGAAAGGGTACAACCTGATGCACACCTTTCCTGATTTTAAACCACACAGTATCCCCTTGTTCTGTTCGAATTACTGTCTCTTGGCCCACGTACAGGTTCCTCATTAGCACAATTAATTGTTCTGGAATTCCCATTCTTCGCAATGTTATCCATCTTTTGAGGACATTATAAAAAATTATATTTGACCTTGATACTAGAATGGAGTTCTGGAGATCTGAGTTCGAATTTCAGTTCTGCCCCTAATGTCTCAAGTGATCTTGTTAATGGCATGTAAATTCTCTGGGTCTCAGTTTCCTACCTAATTTGAAGATTTCTAGAGAAGAAAAGAGCTGGTGATCTGCTCCCATAAAGATTACAGCTTTAGAAACCCATGGGAGCATTTCTACTCCATCACATTGGGTCATTATGAATTGGAATTAACTCAACCGTACAATGTCCTTACAACTCCAAAATCTAGTAAGAGATGTCTTATTTAGTGTTGCTATAACAGAAATATCACAAGTAGGTGGCATTTACAAACAGAAATTTATTCTCTCACAGTTTAGGAGGCTAGAAGTTTGGATTTAGGAAGCCAGTTCTAGGACAAGTATTTCTCCCTCTGTTGGCTCTGAGGGAAGGTCCTTGTTCCTTGGTTCCTTGATGATCTTCATGTGGTGTGGCATCTATCTTTCCCTATCTCTACTACCTTAATCTGCTTCTTTTATATCATGTAATTGACTGTCTCAAGACAAACCCTACACTAATTCTGTCTCATTAACATAACAAAGACAACCCATTCCCAAATGGGATTATAACCACAGGCATAGAGGGTAGGATTTACAACACGTATTTTGGGGGGACACAATTCAATTCATAGCAATAGACAAAATCTAATAGAGTAGAATTTGTATAGTGAAGTGGAATCAGATCACTCGTATTTGAATTTCAGCTCTATTTCTCATTGCCTATGTGCCCTGAGGTAAATCATTCAACCCCTCTAAACTGCTAGAAAGTAAATTCCACACGGAAAGGACTGTGTTGTTTTGTTCATCTCTGTATCCCAGGGCTTGGTATAGACACTGGCATAGAAATAAATGTCTTTGTTTTCTTCAAAATGAAAGTAATAAGGTCTACTTGTAGCAGAGGCTGTTGATGCTCTCCTCAAATCCTCTTGTCCCAATTCTAGATTTAACTTCAGCACAGGGAACAGTTTCTGGCACGCAGGGCTTCCCATCTCAAGCACCAGGAAAGGCATACCAGGCAGGGAAACAATGTTTTCAAGGACCCTGGCAGGGGTGGATTAACCAGTAAACAAGGTACACACAGGCTTACAGTAAGCAAGGTAAGCATGGGCTTACTTGTGTTTACTTACTAAGCTGTAGTGCACAGTTTCGCATGGGATTGGTGAAAAGCAGGTGAAATTGTTCACTAGAGATTAGTAAGCAAGCACAAGTAAGCCCGTGTGTACCTTGATTACTAGGTAATCCATTCCTGGAAGCTGGCAGCAGAGGCAGGAGCAAGGGGCCTTTTTTCTTCAGGTGGCTCTTGCAGGGCCTGAAGGCTTTCTTCAGGTGCTGTTGGAGCTCCATTGGCCTCACGGAGGCTTAGCTCAGAAACTCTGGGAGACAATGCCCTGACAACCTTTAACCAATGACAAATGGGAGGCAGTGAATAAATGCTCCAGCCTCGTTGCGTTCCTGTGGGACAATTTTGAGGCTTATTCCACACGACTATTTCTCACAGTCCTTCACTTGTGCTTCCTCAGACCACATACTAAGTGCATTTCCTGCATCCGCATCTTTGAATTAGGGCCTGCCTTTTGGGGAACCCAGACTGAGGCACTATCTCATGTAGACATTGTAGGTATAAAGTAAAGCAGGATATGTAAATTGCTTAGCACACTGCCTGGTGAGAAATGTCAAGGTTTTTCATTGTTTGTTTTGTTTTGTTCTTAAAGTGAGTTTCCTCTAGAGACCTGAGAGAAAGTCTATGCTAACTTAGAGCTCATAAGAGTAAGGGAAGGAAGACTGGCAAAGGAAAAGACATGTACCTCAGACTTAATAAAAGTAAAACTGGATTAGCTTAACTAGTAAAAAGGCCTGCCTTGAGCATTATGCTCTTTTAAGAATTATCTATATGGGATCAAATTGACAACAGCAACTCAAAAGATTAAATAGGAACCTTAGGGGGCAGTGAATTTATGTAATGAGGGAAGAACAACTCAAAAGGAAGGGTTAGAATGGCTGCACAACTTGAAGAATGTAATCAATGTCACTAAATTGTACATGTAGAATAGTTGAATTGGTGCATATTTCACTGTGTATATTCCCAATAACAACAACAAAATAAGTAAAATTTAGAAAAAAAGTAAAACTGGAACAATTCATAGGAGGAGTAGATAATGTATCTCAAACAGTATAAAGCAAAACATAAATCTGAGTCAAGAGGTATGGGAATTTTCCAAATTATTGCAGTTCAAGGAAATAAGAAAAGTTGAAATTATCCAAAACCAAACCAAACCAAACAAAATCAACATGTGGGGCTGCCAGATTTAGCAAATAAATTACAACACACCCAATTAAATTTGAATTTCAAATAAACGACTAATAATATTTTAGTATAAATATGTCTGTCTTAGGCTGGATTCTCTAGAGAAGTAAAACCAGTAAAGTGTATAAATATATATATAGAGAGAGATTATATCAAGGAAACAGCTCACGTGATTGTAGAGGCTAGAACGTCCCAAGTCCATGGATCAGGGTAGAGGCCTCTCCCAAGTCACACAGCTGCAGAAGCTGGCAAGCCCAAGATCGGAAGGTCGGAGAGCAAGGCTCCCACTCACCGGCTGTGCAGATCGACAAATCCCAGGTTCAGCAGATAAGCTGACAGCTCAAGTCCCAAGAATGGGAGATGATACGACAGGAAGCAGCCGCAGGATCCAGAGAGAGCAAAGAGCCAGAACATCTACACCCGCTAAGGAGACTCCCTTTCATCTGATTGGCTACTCACAGCATATTCAGTCATGGGAGCGATTACATTAAAACACGGAGAATCATGGCCCAGCCAAGTTGACACACAATCTTAACCATCACAATGTCCTATGCAATATTTGAGACATACTTATACTAAGGATTCATTTGTTATTTATCTGAAACTCAAATTTAACTGGGCTTCCTGTGTTTTATCTGGCAACCCTAACAATGTGACTATATAGTCAGTTCTGCGAGGAGCTCAAATTTTTATAAAAAGTTATATATAAAAGATTAAAAAAAGAAGGGTAGATTTTTTTTTTTTTTTAAAAACAAAGTAGCTCAAATTCGCAGGAATTTTATGAGGAAAGCTAAACTCAGGCTGAGCTGAGGCTCACAAAACAAACTAAAGATAAGAACAATACGTTCAAAGCTCAAGAAAAGCAGGAAAGGTATTGGCCCACCACATGGAGAAGATAGTATAAAGCTGACAGATGACAGAAGGTACCTATTGAACATTCTTCTGCTTTTGTATTATTCTATTATTTGCCAAGTAAAATTCTTTTTCAAAACAAGACAAAACACAAGCAAAAAACCCAACTGATGTTCAAGCAGCTTAGGAGTTAGTCAGAGAAGATCTATCTCATCATCTTCAATATGCTCAAGTTCCCAGACCCAGAAGGTTTATATCCCAAATTGCTAAAATAAATTGAGATGTGATTTTATAGAAATCATACACAATAGGAAAGTTGCCAGAAAACGGAAGACAAGCAAATGCTCAAATTTTCAGAAAGAGAAAAAAAAAGGACACTATTGAGGGGGAGTTCAGATGTCTAGAAACATTTCTAGCATGGGTTCCCAAGAAACCGGTCAGGTCAAACGAACTTCATTTTCCTTGTTGTTAGGATTCTTAGACTTATGCATGATGATAATGCACCTCGATCTCACAAAGGCATTTAATGAATATTTTCCATACTAACTTTGTGGACAAGAAAGAAATGCAGAAATCAGTTTTCTGTGGCTCTGAACTTCAATCTCACTTAATGTTGTTAATAAAGTCTCAAATGAAGTTATACGTATCAAATTTGCTGTCAGCACAAAGCCAAGAGGAAGAGTATATTAACTGGACTCTCGGTGACAAGTAAAGAAACTCAATGTGAAATAACTGAAATAGGAACTAATTCTGAAGGTACCAGGCATATAGCAGAGCCTCCAAAACACCTGGAACTGAGAGTACAGACTTCTGGAATGGCTGTCTGTGCAGGTTTGTGTTTGAATGTTAACTGTATACAATGTTGGGTAAGTCACTCAACTTCTTTATGCCTTAGTGTCCTCATCCATAAAATAGAGATAATAATAGAAACTACCTCAAAGGATTGTTATTAGAATCAAATGAGTTAACATACATAAAGCATTTTGTACCTCGTATATAGTAAGCACGACATATGCAATTTTATTTTATTTTATCTATGGTACACTTATTTCTCCCCTGTCCTTGCAGAGTGGCTTCCTGTTTCTGGAATCCACGTGATGGAAAAAATGGCTACTGACAGCTCCCGAGTCTTTTATCTTACAGAACAGGCTCAACTCTCTTAATTCCCTGGGAAGGGGACTTAATCTTGTTTGTGCCCAGTGTCTTCTCCAGACAAATTCACTGTGGTCAAGAGATAAATTCATTTATCCATTCAACAGATATTAGTTGAACTCTTAGTTTTGTCAACCACTGTTCTAGGCACTGAAAGTACAGGAATGAACAAAAAGTCAATGTCCTTGCTGAAATAGAGCTTATATTTGGGCAGACGCATGGAGAAGGCCAATAAGGAAATAATTTAAAAGGTGGTGACAAGTGTAATATAGAAGAATAAAGTGGAATAAGTGGGTGGAGTGACTTGGAAAGGGAGAGAGACAATATTTTATAGAGGGTGATTATTAGGGAAGGTCACTGTGATAACGTGGCATTTGAACAAACACCTGAGGAATTGGAGATACCTGGGAGAATGCTCTAGGTGGATGGAACAGGAAGTGCAAAAACCCTGAGGCAGGAGCGTGCTTGGATTCAAGATGCAGGAAGGCCAATGTGATTGGAATGGGAGGAGCAAGGGAGAAATGATGTCAAAGAGGTTGTGAGGGCCAGGTCAGGGAGAGTCATGTAGAACTTGAAAAAGAATATAGATTGTTATTCTGAGTAAGACGGATGAGTGCCACTGCAGGGTTTTGGGCGATGGAGTGACATGGATCGATTTATGCTTTAAAAGGCTCCCTGGGGCTGGTGTGCGGGAAATGACTAGAAGGTGGCAACATGGAAGCAGAAAATCTAGTTAGAAGGCTGTTGAAACAATACACTTAAAATATCATGGTGTTTTGGACTCTGGTAGTAATGGTGAAGATGATTAGAAGTGATAGGCCCTAATGTGCTTTCAGTTGGATACTATTAAATGTAAGGTGTGAAGGAGAGGCAAGTCAAGGGTGACTCCAAAGTTTGTCTCCAGAGTGAAAGGTAGAATGCAGTTGCCATTTACTGAGATAGAGAAGAATCTGGAAGGAATAGATTTGGGGGAAAATATCAAGAATCTGCTTTTGACAAGATTTACTGGCCTGACAGAGACTGGAGAAACCCTGAGAGTATGGCCCCTGGACACCCTTTTAGCTCAGAAATGATGTCACTCCTGAGGTTCACCCTTCAGTCAAAGATTAGACAGGTACAAAAAACAAAACAAGACTGAAAGGGCACACCAGCCCAGGGGCAAGGACTACAAGGCAGGAGGGGACAGGAAAGCTGGTAATAGGGAACCCAAGGTCGAGAAAGTGAGAGTGTTCACAAGTCATGGGGTTGGTAACCAATGTCACAGAACAATATGTGTACTAATTGTTTAATGAGAAGCTAGTTTGTTTTGTAAACCTTCATCTAAAGTACAATAATTTAAAAAAAAAAAAAAAGACAGGCTCCTTTTATTATTTCGGAGACAATCACAATCTGAGTTGAATTTTTTATGCAATAAAGAATAGTGTTACCCCTTACTTCTCAAAGTAAGGGTATGAGGTCTCTTTTGGTTTTATTTCTGGTTATTGCTCATATGGAAGGTTATGTCAAGAGGTGTGAAACCTTGCTCTGCGTTAGGCCACCTCTGGGATCCTCACCCAAGCTGGCTTATAGTCTTGAAAGTCATCAGATATCCATTCATACAAAGGGCCTAGATACAGAGGCAAGAGTATGCAGGCAATATAGCCACTGTGGACAACAGTTTGGCAATTCCTAAAAAAAATCGAAGATGGAACTACCATTTGACCCAGTAATCCCAATCCTAGGCATATAACCAGAAAAAGTGAAAGTAGGGATGCAAATGGACAAACGTACACCATGTTCATTGCAACACTATTCATAATAGCCAAAGGTAAAACAACCGAAATGTCCATCAACAAATGAATGGAAAATAAAATGTGGTATACACATAAAATGGAATATTACTCAGCCATAAAGAGAAATGAAATCCTGATGCATACCACAACATGGATGAAGCTAGAAAATATTATACTGAGCGAAATAAGTCAATTACAAAAGGATAAATACTGTACGATTTTACTTATATGAAATAAATAAACATATAGAAACCAAAGATTACTCATGGCTACCAGGGGTGGGGGAGGGAGTTTTTGTTTGGGTGGCATTGAGTTTATGTTAATGGTGGTGGAATGATTTGGAAAAGGATAACGAGAATGGTTGTACAACTTGAAGAATGTAATCAATGCTATGGAATTGTACATGTAGAAATTGTTAAGTTGGCATATGCTTTGTTGTGTATCTTCTCACCACAATAAAAAAAAGTTATAAAAAAAAAGAATTTGCGCTTGTATATGTTAATTTAAGATGTCCCTGGACATCCAAGAAATATCAAGCAAGCAGTAGGGATATGGGAGGATTCAGGACAGAATGGGGTAGAGATAAAAATGTTGGATTCATTCATGCATAGTTGGCAGTGTATAGATGGCAATTCAAATGGGACTTGATGAGATCACCAAGGGAGGGAGATTTGAGAGAAAAGAGAAGAAATCAGATTGAACCTTGAGGCATTTGATAAGATGCCAAAGACAGCAAAGGAGAAGGAGCAGCTAGTGAAGTGAAATAAAAGACCATGAGGAAATGATCTAGAAGAAACCAAATGCAATGTTTCAAGCGGGAAGAGCGATCAACTGTGTCAAATGCATAGGCCAAGTCAAATGAGAACCGGAAATGATGGGATCACATTGTTTCAAGGGGAAGGAAGAAGCAACTCCCTATAGAAAAGATGCTGAAGGGGTAGTGCTACAGGTGTTCATTACAAATAGCTAACAAAATAAATGGAAGCATGAGAATTCAAAGTTATTTTGACAATTGGAATGAGATGGCTAAAACATCCAGTAAAATTCAAATACGATCAATGCTAGGTTTGGCATTTAGATTCAGACTAGAAATTATAAAATCTGTTTACATATATACATAAGACTGAAGGGTTATACTCCCAAACATTAGAAGTCATTATCTATGAGTGGTAGAGCTGTGGATGGTTTTTGTTTTTTCTTTAAATTTTCCACAAATTAAAAATTTAGTCTATAATATATATGGAGCTCTGGTGGCACAGTGGTTTAGAACTCAGCTGCTAACCAAAAGCTGAGCAGTTCAAATCCACCAGTAGCTCCTTGGAAACCCTATGGGGCAGTTCTACTCTGTCTTACAGGGTCGCTGTGAGTCAGAATCAACTCGATGGCAACAGGTTTGGTTTTGGTTTATAATATATATATGTAACTTTATTAGTCAGAAAAATATAATAAAAGGTGTAAAATAGCAATTGTGTATCAATAGGGATGGGAGGAGCTTATTTTAATTTATGGGAAAAAAAACCCCAAAACATGTTGAAAAAGAACTTGGGTTGCATTCATAAAAGTGTAATATACATTGCTGTATTGATTCAACTGGACGTGGGCAAACTAGCCAAGGATTGGGGGAAATCTAGAAAGTATGTTTGGGGAAAAGTTGAGGAAAATAGAAATGTGAATCATAGAGGAAAAGAATAAGTCACAGGGGGTATGTGATGAGTTGTGGTGTAGCGAAAAGAAGCAGAATAACTCAGCTCCACTTGTAATCTTGGGCAAGTCATTTAATTTCTGAGTCCGAGTATCCACATTGGTAACATAGCCACAGTATCTTCCTCATAACATTGTTATTTGGATTAAGTAAGGCAAAACATGTATCACCTTATCCTCTGGCTCCTGTGTCAGTTCCTCTGTCTCTGGCCCAGAACCCCCTGTGTTCAGATCTCATGAGTTCTTCTTTGAGTTCCCTGAAAGAACCTACTTACACAGAAGCATTGATGAGCTATGCAGATTTTTTTAAAGATTATACATAGGGTAGATGAATGAGGACTCTCACAACAACACACAACCCAGAGCAAAAAGCTGAAGGCCCCCTTCCCACTGCTGTTCACTACCAAGTCTCTGCCACTGTGGCAACAGGGGGACAAGTGAAAGGGTGAGGGGACTTCCTTCGGATCTTCGAAATTTTTCCCTTCTACTGTGAGAACAAGTTAACCTCTCCCAGTTCCTATCCCTAAATTTGAAAATCCAAACTAATTATGATACTGAAAAAAAACAAACAAACAAACAAAAAAGAATTTCTCACATAGCAGAATCTACCGTCCTCAGCAAAGATATTTCTGCCCTGAGTGTGGCCTTTGGGATCTCAGAATCCCATCCCTACCTCCTCACCTTAAGTGTTATCAAGTTTTTCTTGCAAATATATTCAATGATCTCCCCATGAGGGTTTCCAGTAAAGGACATCTTCTCCATCCACTTAGATAAACGAAATACCTGGTACAGAACTGTCACCCAGTAGCTGATTTTGTTATTATCATCACAACAGTCTTTTAGATATTTAAAAAGTTGTGTGGCAGCTGGAAGTAGAGGCTTATTTCTATAGTTCCCAAGGGTCCAATCAGACCAATAAGTATTACTCACTGAATTTGGCTCAGTATAAGGCAGATATTTCCAACAATTAGAACTACTCAACAGGCCAGAAGCTTCTCACAGTGGTGTGTCTTCTGCTCCTTAAACTGTCTGCTGAAACACAGGTCAGGAGACAGTGGATGGGAATTTAAATTAGATGACCAAAACCCTCCCTCCTGATGTAAAATCTTGTGATCCTATGAAAAGTAACTTAATGTGTGTGTGTGTGTTTTCCTTTTCTTTTTCTTTTCAGTTCCACCAAAATCTAAGGTAATATTATACCACCATAAACCTGATCCCTTTAGGATCTGGTAGTGTTTAAAATCCTCTAGGACAGAAAACTCTCTTGGAAAGGGTGCAGCCAGCATAGCTACTAGCGACGAGATTTTCTGTCACCACTTCAAAAGCTTTGGGGGGGTTGGGGGAAGGCTAATGCAGTCGTCCAGGTCACCGAGATATTGAGGGATGCAGAGCTGTGCAGTGTCCTGGGGCCATTCAAGGTTTGCGCATCAACCTCAGAGAGGAGAAATGGTAACCAGACCCCAGGTCACCCCAGGGGCTTTTGGGATACACTTAACATTTGCCATTTTCTAGTCTTTTCAGGGCACTGAATTAGCTCAAAGCCCTCCACATGCCAGTGCGGCTTTGCCTGTAATACAATCTTTTTAAAAGGTTAAGTTAATCGTGACTTTTACTGTTCCAGCATTTCAACCTAACAGTGCTCCGTGCACAATCTAATTGGATTTTTATAGGCTTTTATTTAAAGAAATTTGTTTAGTGACAATGATAATTTGAGTATTGTAGGTAGGTCCCTTTTGTATAATACTGAAGTGACATAGAAGGTGTACTGCTAGGCCATCATGACAGATTCTAGTAGGTAGTTATTATCTAAAACTTACATCTGTTTAAATTCAAACCATTCATGAGGGAAAAAAAAACAGAACAAAACTCATGTGTTCAATGATGTTATTACAGACCCTGTAAAATGAGAGCAAATGGTTAGGTAAGCCTGAGATCATGTTAAGGCGGAGGTTTCATGCTATGCAATGAACATGTCATGTGACTTCTATAGAAGATTCCATCCATTTCAATGGTGAATTGGATACTGGGTTGAATATTTAAAGGCTATTTGTCCTAAGAGACTATGAATTTATACTGCCTCAGGTTGCATTCCATCGTTTTAAAAGTCCAGGAGTCCTCCATAAAGTTTGTTTTACCAGCCCGAACTGGGAATTAACATCTCTTGCAATAAATTCCCTCATATCAGCCATTTGACATTTCAGAGGTAACCCCTGGCTTAACCTGCGGCAGGTAAAAATTAAACGCATAACTGGTCTTAATAACAGTCTCTGGGTCCGCTTATTCTCAAGTATTTAGCCAGCTACATCTTCCTTTATGTAATATTTTTAATATTCTACAACGTACATTTTAACTGGTTTTCTCAGTTATTAAATGGCTTTGTTTTTGCTTTATTTTGTAAAATTTAATCCAGGTCTTTCCTTAAGAATGTGGTGAAAGAATGTGTTGTTGAAGAAAATCATACTGATGTGTTTTAGAGACTTGAAATCTGGTTTATGCTCTGAAGCCTTTCATTCTGGGAGCTGATAGAATTGCACCGTGTGGATTTGGGCTGTCAAAATATTATCCCAGGTATTTCAGGTATTGTTCATATTCATTTACCAAAGGGGAGGAAGTAGAAGTATTGTCCTGGCAGTTCTAAGGATTAAGACATTGAGGCAAACAGGGAAAGATTGCAGGAGATGAGAGAGAGTAGATGGAAAAGTATAGCTAAGAAAAAGCAAAAATGATGACTGGGTTTTAATTCTCCCTAGTGATAGGGATAGGAGTAGGGATAGATGAATTCATAATCGAAGAAAGAAATGTGATTGTTAAAGAACCATTTTTCCCTAGACGAAGACCATCGACAGGTAGGGGGAGGGTATGAAAGATGGAGCTGCTCTACGTGCCACTGAAAATTCAACCTTTGCCAGGCTCGTAAATTATCCATCTACAAACATCAATTTTAAACAATTTTTTTAAAATAAACTTTTTATTTTAGAATAGTTTTAGATTTACAGAACAGTTGTGAGGATAGTACAGAGAGTTCGCATTATACCCCACATCCAATTTCTCCTATTATGAATATATCAGAATGTTACTTTTGTTGCAATTAATGAACCAATATTGATACATTATTTACTAAAGTCCATGCTTTATTCGTATTTCCTTAGTTTTATCTAATGTGCTTTTTCTATTCCAGAATTCCATCAAGGATACCACATTACATTTAGCGTTCATGTCTTCTTAGGCTCTTCTTGGCTGTGACAGCTTCTCAGACTTTTCTTCCTTTCAATGACCTTACAGTTTGAGTTGAACTGATCAGGTATATTATAGGATACACCTCCATTTGGATTTGTCTGATGTTTATCTCATGATTAGACTGGGGTTATGGATTGTGGGGAGGAAGACCACAGAAGAAAAATGCTATTCTCATCACATAATATCATGGTACATATTGTCAACATAAATTACCATTGTTGATGTTAGCCTTGGTCACCTGGCTGGGGTAGTGCTTGCCAGGTTTCTTCACTGTAAAGTTACTCCCACCAGTCCTTTCTGTACTGTTCTCTTTGGAAGGAAATCACTATGCATAGCTCATACTTAAGGAGTAAGGAGTTATGTTCCACCTCCTTGAGAGCAGAGTATCCATATAAGTTATTTGGAATTCTTCTGCATGGGAAATTTGTCTATTCTTCCCCACTTATTTATTTGTTTAATCATTTATTTATATCAGTATAGACTCGTGGATATTTATTTTATATTTTCAGTTATAACCCAATAGTACTTTATTTTGTTGTTCAAACTGTTTCAGCTTTGGCTATTGGGAGCTCTTTCAGTTGACTGCTGTGTCGCTTTGACATACTCCCATCATTGTGGGTTTTTTTTTTTTCCTTAAGAATTTTCTTACTCTCTAACATCAATCTCGTTGTCTATATTTCCTGCTCCTTGTCCTAGAGTTAGCCATTTCTCCAGGAAGCCCTGTTTCCTTGTAATGGAGAGTGGTTCTAGAAACCAAGAAACTTGTGTGTCATTGCTTCTATGCCCTTTCAGCTCATAGAGCAAAGAAGTGTAAGTGTATGCTAACCCATATATATGCATATAAACCAAAAATCCAAATCCATTGTCATCAAGGTGATTCTGACTCATAGTGACCCTGTAGGACAGAGTAGAACTGTCCCATTGGGTTTCCCACGAGTGGCTAGTGGATTTGAACTGCCTATCTTTTGGTTAGCAGCCATAGCTCTTAACCACTGCAGCACCAGGCCTCTATATATGCAAATATTGGTAAATATTTCTATATATAACCATTTGTATCTATATTAAGCTAAACATTGAGTTTAAACTGATGTTTCTAGCTCTAATCCATTACCACATGGATCATTCTAGTCTCCTCTGTTGACATATCCGAAGATTTCCACTCCATCAATGAGAAACCCGGCTCCCATCAATTGCTGTCTATTTACTATAATTATTCAGTTGCAGTATAAATGAACAGCAGTATCAGAATTACTAATCCTTACCAACATGGGAATGACTTTTTCAAGCAGAGTAAGGACTTATGTATGGTTCCTTTTGTCTTTAGTCTTTCAAAGTCCACTCATTTTCAAAACTATATAAGTCAGCACCTTCCTCCCACCCCCTCACCCTCACGCCTTTCGGAGAGGTTGTTTCATACATTTGCAATACAATTAGTTCTTTTTGTCACATTCTGCATTCCATCCTGGAATCCTATGATCACTTAAGTGATTTTTTAAAATCTACATTCATTGAGGTTTACTCTTTGTGCTAGAAAGTTCTATGTGTTTTGACAAGTGCATATTGTCATGTATCTACCATTACAATATCATACAAAAGAGTTTCAGTGCCTTAAAAAAGCCACTTACACTTCACCTATTCAACTATTCCTCTCAACCTAACCCCTCTGGGGTCCTGGACTACCATTGATCTGTTTACTGTCTCTATAGTATTACATTTTCCACTATGTTATATAAACGTAATCATACAGTATATAGCCTTTTTAAGACTGACGTCTTTCACTTAGCAGTATGCGTTTAAGATTGATCCCATGCCTTTGCCTGGCTTGATACCTCATTCTTTTTTATCACTGAATAGTATCTCTTTGTATGAATGTGCCACAGTTTATTTATCTATTTTCTTAAAACAATATTTTGTTGTGTTTTAGGTGGAAGTTTACACAGCAAATTAGGTTTCCATTTAACAATTTTTATACAGATTGTTGCATGCCATTGGTTACAGTTTTTCCAATGTGTCAGCATTCTTCTGATTTCCATTCTATTTGTTCTGTTTCCATTGACGTAGTTTCCCTTCCCCTCCTTGCCTTCTTATTATTGGTTTTGGGTAAATTTTGACCGTTTGGTCTCATATAGTTAATTGTTTAAGGGAGCACATTACTCATGGGTGATATTATTTATTTTATAAGCCAGTCTATTATTTGGCTGAAAGGTGACCTGCAGAAATAGCTTCAATTCCAGGTTCAAAGGTTATCTTATGGCAATAGTCTTGGGGATTCCTCTAGTCTCTATTGGTCCAGTAGGTCTGGCCTTTTTTAGGAATTTTAGGAATTTAGTTTTGTTCTACATTTCTGCCTCATTCTATCTGGGACCTTCTATTGTGTTCCTGGTCAGAATAGTCAGTAGTGGTAGCTGGGCACCATCTAGTTCTGGTCTCAGATTAGAAGTGGTTTGTGTGGGCTATTAGTCTCACAGACTAGTTTCTTCTTTGAACCTTTGATACCCTTTATTCTATTTTGTTCTGTGCAAGTAGAGACTAATAGTTGTACCTTAGATGGCTGCTTGCAAACTTTTAAGACCCTAGAAGCTACTCATCTATCTAGGATATAAACATTATTTTGTGAATGACCTTACATCAATTGACTAAGTTGTCCACTGAGACTATGGTCCCAAGCCTTCTAACCCAGTAAACCAATCCCGCAAGTTGTTTGGTTATGTCTAGGAAGCCTCCATAATTGTGCCCCCCATGTGGTATGTGAATATATATGCAGCACACATAAAAGCATATATACATATGCCTACAGATATACCTATATACGTATGTGCATTTACTTTCATATGTCTTTCTATACACTTGTATGCATCCATATCTACCCACATAACTGCACACATACTTATCGTTTGTTTTTACTGTTGTTGTAAAATTGTATATGTTATAGCATTTACCGAAATTGCCCCTTTTTCTCAGGTACTTCTTAGTGTCTTTAATTACCTTGGTCAAGTTGTGCTGACTTCACCCATATTTGGTCTTCTCTTTCTCATCACCAAAAGTATCAAGTATCTGCTATCTAGAAAGTGATTCCTTCTCCTTCTCTCTCCCATCCCTGGTAACCATCAAAGAACTTTGCTTTCTGTGTGTGTATCTATTTTTTATTTTTTATAATAGTGGGACCATACAATATTTGCCTTTTTGTGACTGACTTATTTCATTCTGCATAATGCCCTCCAGATTCATCTATGTTACAAGATGTTTCACAGACTCCTCATTATTCTTCATAGTTGCTTAGTATTCCATTGTATGTATGTACCACAGTTCGTTAACCCATTCATCCATTGATGGGCACGTGGGTGGTTTCCATCTTTTTGCTATTGTGAATAATGCAGCAATGAACATAGGTCTGCATATGTCTATTCATATCACTGCTCTTAAATCTCTAAGATATATACCTAGGAGTAGCATTGCTAGATCATAAGATGTTTCTATTTCTAGCTTTTTGAGGAAGTGCCATACTGTTTTCCATAATGATTGTACCAATTTACAATCCCAGCAGCAATGTATAAGAGTTCCAATCCCCCTACAACCTCACCAGCATTTGTTGTTTTCTGTTTTTTTGATCAGTGCTGTTTTTCCGGGGTGAGATGGTAACTATTGCAGTTTTGATTTGCATCTCTCCAATGGCTCATGATCACGAGTGTCTTTTCATGTATCTGTTAGCCACCTAAATGTCCTCTTTGGTGAAGTGTCTGTTCATGTCCTTTGCCCGTTTTCTGATTGGGTTTTTTTTGTTGTTGTTGTTGAGTTGTTGAAGTTTTCTATATATTTTAAAGATGAGACCCTTAACAGATATTTCATTGCCAAGATTTTCTCCCAGTCTGTAGGTTCTCTTCTTACCCTCTTGGAGTCTTTTGATGACCATAAATATTTAATTTTTAGGAGATACCAATTGTCTAGTTTATCTTCAGTCATTCATGCATTTTTAATTTTGTTTGATAGGCTATTTATGCTGAAAACGAGGTCCCCTAGTTTTAACTCCATGTTATCTTCCAGAAACTTTGTAGTTTTAGCTTTAACATTTACGTTCTTTGATCCATTTTGAGTTAGTTTTTATGCATGGTGTGAGGTATGAATCCTGTTACATTTTTCTGCATATGGATATCCAGTTTTGCCAGCACCATTTGTTAAAGAGACTTTTTCTTCCCCTTGAATGGGCTTTGATCCTTTGTCAAAGATCAGCTACCCATAGATGGATGGATTTACTTCTAGTTTCTCAATTCTATTCCACTGATCTATGTGTCTGTCATTGAAACAGTACCAGGCTGTTTTGGTTACCAAGAATGTACAGTAAGTTTTGAAATCAGGAGGTGTGAGGCCTCCTACTATATTCTTCTTCAGTATTGCTTTAGCTATTTGAGGACTCTTTCCTTTCCATAGAAAGTTGGAGATTAGTTTTTCCATTTATTTAAGAATGTTGTTGGGGTTTGGATCAGGACTGCATTATATGTTTAGGTTGCTTTTGGTAGTATTGACATTTTCACAACAATAAGTCTTCCAAACCATGAGCATGAAATGTTTTTCCATTTATGTAGGTCTTAGTTTCTTGCAGTAGTATTCTATATTTTTCCTTGTATAAGTCTTTTACAAGCCTGGTTAGGTTTATTCCTAGGTATTCTATCCTTTTGGGGGCTATTATAAATGGTATTGTTTTCTTGATTTCCTTTTCAGAATTCTCCTTGTTAGTGTAGAGGAACCCAAATGATTTTTGTGAGCTGATTTTATACTCTGCCACTTTGCTGACTCCTTCTATTAGATCTAATAATCTTATTGTGGAGTCTCCGGGATTTTCTATATTTAAGATCATGTCACCTGTGAGTAAGGACAGTTTTACTTCTTCCTTTATTTGGATTCTGTTTATTTCCTTTTCTTGCCTTATTGCTGTAGCTTCTAGTACAATATTGAGTAAGAGTAGTGATAAAGGACATTCTTGTCTTATTCCTGATCTCAAGTGGAATGCTCTCAATCTTTCTCTATTGAGACTAATGTTGGCTGTTGGTTTTGCATATATGCCCTTAATTATGTTATGGAATTTCCCTTCTATTCCTATTTTGCTAAGAGTTTTTATCAGGTAAGGGTGTTGGATTTAATCAAATGCCTTTTCTGTGTTGATTGAGATGATCGTCATGTGATTCTGGTTCTTCATTTTATTTATGTGGTGAATTATGTTGATTGATTTTTTAATGTTGAACCATCCTTGCATCCCTAGTATGAATCCCACTTGATTACGATGTATTATTTTTTGTATGCTGTTTGCTAGAATTTTGTTGGGAATTTTTACATCCATATTCATGAGGGATTTGTTCTTTAATTTTCTTTTTTAGTGATGTCTTTGCCTGACTTTGGTATCAGGGTTATGTTGGCTTCATAGAATGTATTAGGGAATAGTTTCTATGTTCTGGAATAGTTTGAGTAGAATTGGTGTCAACTCTTCTCTGAATGTTTGGTGGAATTCTCCAGTGAAGCGCTCTGGGCTGGGGCTTTTTTGTTCTTGTTGGGAGTTCTTTTTTTTTTAAATTACATCTGCAATTTCTTCTTTTGTTATGGATCTGTTCAAATTTTCTACCTCTATTTGTGTTAGTTTAGGTAGGTAGTGTGTTTCTAGAGATTTGTCTATTCCTTCTAGGTTTTCAAATTTGTTGCAGTACAATTTTTCATAATATCCTGTTATGATCCCTTTTATCTCAGTTGGTTCTGTTGTAATGTCACCCATCTTAGTTTTTATTTTGGATATTTGCATCTTCTTATTTTTTTCCTTTTTCAATTTGGCCAGTGGTTTGTCATTTTTATTGATTCTTTTGAAGAACCAACTTCTAGTCTCGTGATTCTTTCTATTGTTTTTCTGTTTTCTATTTCATTTATTTCTGCTCTGATGTTTATTATTTCCCTTTTTCTGGTGACTGTGGGCTTCTTTTTTTCCTCCTTCTCTGTTTATCTGAGTAGTAGTGTTAAGGTATTGATATTGGCTCTTTCTTCTTTTTTGAAGTGTTCATTTATTGGTATAAATTCTCCTCTGAGCACTGTTTTTGCAGTGTCTCAAAGGTTTTCATACATTGTGTTTTTGTTCTCATTTGTTTCTAAGAACTTTCTTAAATTTCATTTTTAATTTCTTCCTTTACCCAATAGTTTTTAAGTAAGGTATTATTAGTTTCCATGTATTTAATTTTTTTCCTTGTTTTTTCTGTTATTGATTTCTAGTTTTATAGTGCTACAACCAGAGAAGATGCTTTGTATTATTTTGATGTTTTTGAATTTATTGAGGCTTGCTTTGTGGCCTAAAATATGGCCTATTCTGGAGAATGATCCATGAGTGCTGGAGAAGAATAGGTACTGTGTGGCTATTGAGTGCAGTGTTCTGTATGTGTTTATGAGGTCAACTTGGTTGATCATGTTATTTAGATCTTCTGTATCTTTGTTGGGTTTCATTCTGGTTGTTCTGTCCATCATTAAAAGTGGTATGTTAAAATCTGCTACTATTATGTAGAACTGTCTAGTTCTCTTTTCAATTTTGTTAGAGTTTGTTTTATGTATTTTGGACCTTTGTCATTTGGTGCATAAATATTTATTAGGTTATATCCTCTTGATGAATTGACACTTTAATCATTATATAATACCCTTCTTTGTCTCTTTTAATGGATTTTGACTTAAAGTCTTTTTTCTCATAGATTATTATTGCCACTCCTGCTCTCTTTTGGTTACTGTTTGCTTGATATATTTTTTTCCATCCTTTGATTTTTAACCTATTTATGTCTTTGTGTCTAAGGTGTGTTTCTTGTAGGCAGCACATTGATAAGTCATGTTTTTTTATCCATTCTTCCACTCTCTGTCTCTTGATGGGTGCATTTAAACCATTTACATTCAGTGTGATTATCGGTAGGTATGAATTTACTGCTGCTGTTTTATTATGCTTTTTTCTGTAGTGTTAACAGTTTTTGTGCTGAGTTCTTTTTGTTAATGTACTCTCTTCTCAGTCCTTCATTGTTGTTGGTTTTGTGTTTACTGAGTCTTTTTTATTTCCTTCTTTTTTATTTTGGTGAGTAGACATTAATTTTCATTGTGGTTATTCTGAAATTTACCTTTATCTTTCTAAGTTTAAAACAGTCTTTTTATCTTGATATCGCTTTGAACTCCTCTCCATATGGAAGTTCTATAAATACACCATTTATGCCCCCTTTGTGTTTTGAAGTTGTCGTTATTTACAGGTTGACATCTCTTGTTTCCTTTTTTCAGTTTTGCAGCTTTATTTTACTTTTGAGAATTCTTTATCTGGATTGGTATCTGGGTGATGGTGTTGTGTCTTAATCTCAGGTTGTTGTCTGATGTCGTTGGTTCTGTGTCCTTTAATTTTTCTTGTAACGTTGGTCTGATTTTTACAAATCCCCTTAATTTCTGTTTATCTGGGAATATGGTAATTTTGCCATAGTATTTGAAAGATAATTTTGCTGGATATGATTCTTGGTTGACAATTCTTTTCTTTCAGGGTTTTACATATGTCATCCCATTGCCTTCTTACACACATGGTTTCTTTTGAGAAATCAGCTGTCAGACTTATTGGTGCCCCTTTGTAGAAGATTATTTCATTTTTCACGCGCTGCCTTGAGAATTCTTTCTTTGTCTTTCGTTTTGGAAAGTTTGATTATGATATGTCATAGTGACTTTCTTTTGTGGTCTATCCTGTTGAGCTTCTTCGATGGGATGCTTCTTGTCTTTCTTGATATTAGGGAAGCTTTCTGCCAATAAATCTTCAAAAATTCTCTCAGTGTTTTTTTTTTCCTTCCCCCCATTTGGAAATCCTTTTACATGCAAATTATTCCTCTTGACAGTGTCCCACATAACTCGTAGGCTTTCTTCATTCTTTTTTCTGATTGTTCCTCCAACAAATTAGTATCTATGGATTTGTCCTCTATTTCACTGATTCTTCTGTTGATTCAAGTCTACTTCTATGTACTTCCATTGAGTTATCTATTTCTGATATTTTGTTAATCTTCTAAATTTCTAGTTGTTTTTGTATGGTTTCTAATTGTCTGTTTATTTTGTCGTTTTGTTCCTGCCTTGTTTTCCTGAATTCTTATAGAGTTTTGTTGTTTTTCCCTTGATCTCTTCATGGATCCTATATATAAGTCTTATGAATTCCTTATCCAGTAGATCCATTACCATTTCTTCTTCAGGAAGGTTTTCTGTTGCTGTTTTGCTCACTTATTTGAACCATCCTACCCCGTTTCTTCATATTATTTATTGTTGTCTGCTGTCTCTGAAACATTAAGGTGTTAATAAATTTATTTATATATTTCTTTATTGATTGTATGTATGTTTGTTTTGTGCTGATTTTTTCATTTTGTTTTGATGTATCTGGAGTTTTGTTTCTTCTCTTTCTCTTTAGAATGTCTTCCTTCCTTTGTATTATTTTAATTGTCGTTGTTTTATGGTTCTTGTCCATGCGTGACTTTGGTGGTGTTTGGTGGCTGGGCATGATTTCCTGTCACTAGTGGGTATGGTTGGCCATTCTCACATGTGAGTCCTCTGTGGTTAGGTTCATACGTCTTCTCTTACTGGAATGAGTATAGGTGGAAGAACAAGTTCTTTCCCTGATATTAGGTGACAAGTTTTGGGTGGTCACAGTATCCCCACAACCCTTGTAGTACAGGGGATCCTTCTAGGTTGGTGCTAGCAGTTACTGCATCCACTAGAGGGCAAATCAGCTCATCTACCTAGCCTCAGGGTGGCAATGCTACCCTAATGGATGGGGTAGGCCCTCTGTGCAGGCAAAAATTTGTGTCTCAGTAGGTAGTGGGAGATCAAGGGGTCTAAGTGCATGTGAAGTCAGCCTGCAGGAACTGCCTGGGTATAGAATTGGTGTCGCTGTAGCTGGGCAGTAATTGGGTGTCGGTACAGGGAGAGTCTGCTTGTGGCTTGGCCAGGGCTCTGTTGGAGCCTATCAGGATGCCCCTGGAGATTACTGATAATGGGGTGTGCCTGCTGGGCCCTATTGTGTGGTTGTTGGAAGGAAGGGTGCACAGGGGTGCATCTGTTAGTTGCTGGGCTAGGGTATGGGCCCACACCTGCTGGTAGCTGGGCAATGGCACAGGGTGCATCTCTGGTCACTGTGCAGGCGTGGTGGGGGGGATCATGCCAGTCTCTGGGTAGTGGATGTCGGGGAGGTCCCGCAGGTCTCTGGACTGTCGGCAAGGGGGTGCTCCAGCTGGTCGCTGAGCTGCAGGTGCTAGAGCACTCCTGCCAGTCACTGGGCAGCAGGTGCTAGGGCACTTCTACTGGTTACTGAGCAGACGGCAAAGTTGTGCTCCTGCTGGTTGCTGGGCTGTGGGTGAGGGGGCGCTCCTGCCAGTTGCCAGGCTGCAGGTGCCCTCCCAACAGTCTCTGGGCAGGGGGCATGGGTATTGGGTCACTCCCACTGGTTTCTGGGTGTGGGTGCAGGAGGTGCTCCTGCCTGGAAGCCCCACGTGATTGGGGCTTGATCTGATTAAATCTGGGGGTGGTTGCACAGAGACTGGCTAGGTAGGGAACCTTTAGTTGCTACTCTAAGGTTTTACTATTCTGTGGTTGTTTCCTGGCCAAATGGTTAGGCGCTGCTGCTGGTAAGTAGTCCCTTCTCCCATTCCTAGCACCTTCCCTTCTCTGTGGTCAACAGGATTACTGGAGCTCTTGCCCAGTCTTCCTGTACTTTCTCTTTTTTAGCCCCAGCTTGTGTCCTGCTCACCTTGTTTTATTCCAGGTTTGTTTACACAGTATTTCTTTCTCCTGTTGTGAATTCCATGTAGTTGCCTTCCTGTGCTCCTCGGCTAGGAACACTGCCCGCTTTGTCCCAAGATAGCCACGTTGTGCCGGGCCAACTGGCAGGGCGCTGAGGATCTGTAAATCTCCACATCCATCGTTTTTTTTCTGTCTCTCCTTCCACTCGGAGCTCAGTCTAATTCTTCAGACTTCCATTTGATTTTCAGAGTTCCAAGGTTGTCATCTGTATCTATTTCACTTGATTTCTTTGCTGTAGGGGGACTTTATGGTGCATCAGTCTAAGTTGTCATCTTGGGCTCCTCCTCCATTCACCTATTGATGGACATCTTGGTTGCTTCAAGTTTCTAGTGATTATTAATAAAGCTGCTATAAATATTTGTGTTCTGGTGTTTGTGTGAACATAAGTTTTCAAATCATTTGGGTAAATACCTAGGAGTGCAATTGCTGGTCAAGTACTAAGACTATTTTTCACTTTGTAAGAAATTGCCAAGTTGTCTTCCAAATTGGCTGTTTGAAAGAAAGTTCCTATTATTTCACATCTTCACCAATAATTGGTATTGTTTTTTGTTTTCTTTTTGCCATTTTTATTGGTATGTAATGGTTTGAACATTTGTGTACAAGATTTTGTTTGCACACATGTTTTCAATTCTCTCTACATCCTCATCAACAATTGTTATATTTCGTCTTTTTTATTATAGCCACCCTAGTGGATGTGAAGTGGTATCTCATTCTAGTTTTAATTTTCATTTCCCTGATGACTAATGAATTTGAGTATCTTTCCATGTGCTTATTGGCCACTTGCATATCTTTAGAGAAATGTCTATTGAAATACTTTGCCCAATTTTAATTGGATTATTTGTCATTTTATTGTTAAATTCTAAGTGTTCTTTATATAATCTGAACACAAGTCTTTTATCAGATAAATGACTAGCAAATATTTTCTCCCATTCTGTGGGTTGTCTTTTCACTTTCTTGAGAGTATCCTTAGAAACACAAAAATGTTTTTAAAAATTTTTAGTGAAATACAATTTATTTATTTTTACTTTTGTGACTTGTGCTTTTGGTGCCGTATCTAAGAAACCAAATAGTCATGAAGATTTATTGTTATCTTTTTCTAAGAGTTTCATACTTTTTGCTCTTATACTTAGGTCTATGGTCCATTTTGAGTTTTATTTTTGTGTAAAGAGTAAGATATCATTGGTGTTTTAATTTGCATTTACCTACTGACAAATGATGTTGAGCATCTTCTCATGTGCTTCGCCCATGAAAGCAGCACTCAAGAAACCAAATGACGTATTGCATTGTGCAAATCTGCTGCAAAAGATCTCTTTAAAGTATTAAAAAGCAAAGATGTCACTTTAGGGACTAAGGTGCACCTGACCGAAGCCATGGTATTTTCTATCACCTTATATGCATGCAAAAGGTGGACAATGAATAAGCAAGACCAAAGAAGAATTGATGTCTTTGAATTATGGTGTTGGTGAAGAATATTGAATATACCATGGACTTCCAGGAGAAAGAACAAATCTGTCTTGGAAGAAGTAAAACTGGAATGCTCCTTAGAAACAAGGATGGTGAGACTTTGTCTCACATACTTTGGACTTGTTATCAGGAGGAACCAGTCCCTAGAGAAGGACATCATGCTTAGTAAATTGGAGGGTTAGCAAAAAAGAGGAAGACCCTCAATGAGATGGATTGACACAGTGGCTGCAACAATGGGCCCAAGCATAACAACAATTGTGAGGATGGCGCAGGAACGGGCAATGTTTTTTCTGTTGTACATAGGGTCGCTATGAGTTGGAACTGATTCGATGGCACCTAACAACAACAACTGACAAATGATGTTGAGCATCTTTTCATATGCTTACTTGCCATCTGTATATCTTCCTTGGTGGAGTTTCCATTTAAATCTTTTACCTATTTATTAATTGGGTTTTTGGTTTTCTAATGTTTAGTTGTAAGTGTAATTTGTGTATTTTGGATACATATTATTTTCTTTTTAATTATTGTAGTTGAATGAAGTTTACATTTCAAGTTAGTCTCCCATACAAAATTTTAAACATACATTGTTATGTGAACCTAATTGCTCACCCCATTCTGCGACAGCACACTCCTCCTTTCCGCCCCTGATTCCCCATGACCGTTCAACCACCTCCTAACCTTCTCTGCCTTCCCCTCTCACCTCTGGACAGAAGCTGCCCCTTTGGTCTCTTGTATCTACTTGACTAAGAGGCACATTCTTCACAAGTATCACTTTATGTCCCACAGTCCAGTCCAATCCCTGTCTGAAGAGTTGGCCTTGGAAATTGTTTTAGTTCTGGGCTGATAGAGAGTCCAGTGGCCATGCTTTCCACGGTACCTCCAGTGTCAGTCAGACCATTAAGTCTGGTCTTCTTACTGGAATTTGAGTTCTGCAACCCATCCTTTTGCTGCTCCAACAGGGACTCTCTGTTGTGTTCCCTGTCAGGACGTTCATTGGTGGTAGCTGAGCACCATCTAGTTCTTCTGGTCTCAGGCTTCTGGTTTATGTGGCCCATTCTGTCTCTTGGGCTACTACTTTCCTAGTGTCTTTGGTGTTCTTCATTCTCCTTTACTCCAGTTGGGTGGGACAAATTGATGCATCTTAGATGGCCGCTTGCAAGCTTTTAAGACCCCAGATGCCACTCACCAAAGTAGGATGCAGAACATTTTCTTAGTAAGCTTTGTTATGCCAATTGACCTAGAAGTCCCCTGAAAGCATGGTCCCCAGATCCCTACCCCTGCTACTCTGTCTCTTGAAGCATTTGGTTGTATTCAGGAAGCTTCTTAGCTTTCGTTTAGTCCAGTTGTGCTGATTTCCCCTGTAGTGTGTGCTATCCTTCCCTTCGCCTAAGATGATTCTTATCTACTATCAAGTTAGTGAATAACCCTCACCCTCCCTCCCCACCCCCATAACCACCAAAGAATGTTTTCTTCTGTGTTTAAACCTTTTCTTGAGTTCTTATAATAGTTGTCTTATACAGTATTTGTCCTTCTGTGACTGACTAAATTCACTCAGCATAATAAGTTCCAGCTTCCACCATGTTATACAATATTTCACAGCTTCATCGTTGTTCTTTATCATTGAGAAATATTCCATTGTGTGGATATACCATAATTGGTC
>NW_004444129.1:4092383-4093862 GCF_000243295.1 Trichechus manatus latirostris | reverse complement strand
TGTTGAAGTCTTCTACTACTATTGTGGAGCTGTCTATCTCTCTTTTCAGAGCTGTTAGAGTTTGTTTTATGTATTTTGGAGACCTGTTGTTGAGTACGTAAATATTTATTATAGTTATGTCCTCTTGGTGTATTGACCCTTTAATCATTTTATAGTGCCTTTCCTTATCCTTTGTGGTAGATTTTACTTTAAAGTCTATTTTGTCAGAGATTAATTTTGCCACTCCTGCTCTTTTTTGAGTGTTCTTTGCTTGATATATTTTTTTCCATCCTTTGAGTTTTAGCCTGTTTGTGTCTTTAAGTCTAAGATGTGTCTCTTGTAGGCAGCATATAGATCGATCATGCTGTTTTATCCAGTCTGCCACTGTCTGTCTCTTTATTGGTGCATTAAGTCCATTTACATTCAGCATAATTATTGATAGGTATAATTTTAGTGTTGTAATTCTGATATCTCTTTTTGTGTTGTTCACAGTTTCTTTTTTCTCCTTAATTTTCTGTGCTGAGTCGTTTTTCTTTATATATATTTTTTTGTCTTTTTAGTTGTTGTAGATTTTGTGTTTGCTTGATCTTCATGAATTCCTTCATTTTTATTTTTATTTTTATTTGTAGGACTGTTAGATTCTTTTGTGGTTACCTTAATATTTACCCCTATTTTTCTAACTTTATACCAGTGTTTTATTACTTTATATCGCTTTGACTTCCCCTCCATATGAAAAATCAATGTCTGCATTTTTTAAGTCCCTCTTTTTTGTTTTAACGTTGTCCTTTTTTACATATTGGTATCTCTGTTTCCGTATTTTCGATGTTCTAGCTTTGGTGTATTTTCAACTTCCCTATCTGAGTCAATATCTGGTTGCTCTGTCCTGTGTTCTAGTCTTGCGTTGTTATCTGATGTTACTGATTATCTAACCATAGGACTCCCTTTAGTATTTCTTGTAATTTTGCTTTGGTTTTTGCAAATTCCCTAAACTTCTGTTTATCTGGAAATGCCCTAATCTCACCATCATATCTGAGAGACAGTTTTGTTGGATATATAATTCTTGGCTGTCAGTTGTTTTCCTTCAAGGTTTTATATATGTCATCCCATTGCCTTCTTGCCTGCATGGTTTCTGCTGAGTACTCCAAGCTTATTCTAATTGGCTCTCCTTTGTAGATGACTTTTGTTTATCCCTAGCCAGTCTTAAAATTCTCTCTATATCTTTGGTTTTTGTAAGTTTGATTATAATATGTCTCCATGACTTTCTTTTGGGATCTACCTTATGTGGGCGTGGATGAACATCTTGGATAGATAGCTTCTCATCTTTCATGATATCAGGGAAGTTTTCTGTCAACAAATCTTCAACAATTTTCTCTGTATTTTCAGTTATCTCCCCCTGCTCTGGTACTCCAATCACTCGTAGGTTTTTTCTCTTGATAGAGTCTGACATGACTCTTAGAGTTTCCTCATTCTTTTTCTTTTATCTGATTTTTCCTCAAATAA
>NW_004444129.1:4078496-4092026 GCF_000243295.1 Trichechus manatus latirostris | reverse complement strand
ATTCTCTTCCTCCAGAGAATTTATTGATTCTTTATTTTGGGAGCTTGCTGAAGCCATCATGGACTGCCTCTTTATGTGATTTTATATTGACTGTTGTCTCCGAAACATCAGTAAGTTATTATAATTTTATTTTATATTTGTTTAGTGAGTCCTAGCTTCTTGTTTTGTTTTGATATGCCCCAATAGGCTGCTCGTGTGCGCTAGTTTGATTATTGGCACCTTTGAAGCTCTAACGTCCTGTCACCAGCTAGTTAGGTCTATATCTAAGTATGTGCACACAGGAGTCTGTTAAATTTTCCTGTATGGTTCAGCTCAGGCGTCCAGGCAGTCGGTCACCAAGTGTGTGGTGCAGGCTATCACCTACAGCCTTCGAGAGACATGGGTGATTGGTGTAGGCACTGATATCTCACTGTGGTAGGGGGTCATGAGCTTAGCCAGGTGTGGGCTGTTGGCTGCCCCTGAGAGTCTGAAAGGAAAGCACATCCCTATTCCCTAGGGCGAGTAGGTAGGTGAGTTTTGCCACTGGAGTATGAGCACCCCACTCTGTTGGCTGTAAAGTCTCGAGGGCACCGCTTTTTCTTGGACTCCTATAGCAGTTGACTAGGTGGCATACGGGACGCCACCCATCCTCGATCCCTTGGTGCGGATGGGTAAAGGTGTCTGCTTAAGGGGCAGGGCTGTGTCAAGAGTCACAAATCTGCCACTTCAAAGCTGAAACAGTTGAAGTTAAACTTCAGATGTTTACCCTGTTGTACTGTGGTAGTGAGGGCTAACGCTGTTGAGATGGGTCCCCATAAGTCTATACAGGGGTGTAAGGCACTCAAAGTCTGCAGACCCCTTAAGCCTGTACCTAGGCAAAGGAGCTGTGCCGACCCTGAGTTCATGGCTTTGAGGAGCCAGTAGCTTATTTGTTCCCTCTCCAAGGCCAGGAGAATGGGTCAGGGTGCGTTTTGGGATCTACCTCTGGCCCAGCAGACTCCTGGTGCAGAGTCAGGAGGGAGGAGGTAAAAGGGAGAGGGGTTTTTCCCAAATGGGCTTTTTTTTTTTTTTTAAATCCTTGCGAAAGGCTACGTGCACGTACCTATCTCTAGCCACTTGGGAGCTGCTTTTCACTGGTTTGGAGTGTCCTAGCAGAATCTCTGCTGCCGGATCTTTCTCAATGTGGAAACTGCCACCAGGCACATGCGCAGCTATTTGTTGGCTTCACTGTGGACCCAGAGCGGCTGAAGTGCTGCAGACCCGCTGCCGCCACTCTGGTGTTCCTCGCTTCTTCTGAGCTGTCTCCCTCTCCCCCTGCCACTCATTCCGATTCCTCAACTTTGCTTTGTTCAGGGCTCCTAGATATTCATATACAATCAAATCACTTGTTTTTCCAGGTCTTTGTTGTAAGAGGGATATAGGAAGCTGTCTGACTACTCCGCCATCTTGGCCCCACCTCCTGGATACATATCCTTTATTGAATGTGTTTTGCAAGTATTTTCTCCCTGTCAGTGGTTTGTCTTTTTATTCTCTTAACAGTGTCTTTCACAGGGAAGAAGTTTTAAATTTAAAAAGTCCAACATCAATTTTTTCTCTACTGGACTGTGCTTTTGGTGTTGTATCTAAAGACTCATCACCAAACCGAAGGTCTTGTAGACTTTCTCCTGTTTTCTTCTAGCAGTTTTATAGGTTTTCAATTTACTTTCATCTCTGTGACAAGTTTTGAGTTAATTTCTTGTGAAAGATGTAAGTAAAGTCTATGACTAGGTTTTTTTTTTTAATATTTGAATTCCAATTGTTGCAACACCATTTGTTGAAAAGACTATCTTTTCTCTATTGAATTGTCTTTGCACTTTGGTGAAATTGATCTATGTCTATTCTTTTGCCAATACTACATTGTCTTGATTCATACATCCATTTTTTCATTTATGCATTTATCCATCCATTGATTCATTTCTTTAATATATATTTATTATCTTTATTGTGCAACACATTGTGCTAGATACTACAGAAAACAAAGATGACTCAGATATAGTAACCACTCTCTAGGAGCTGCAATATAGTTGGGGAGGTTGGAGAGTACTATAGTATACACACAAATAGTGTAAAAGAAAGCTCAAGGTGAAAAATGCTGTAACAGAAATATAGAGTAAAAGAGGCTTTCCAAAGACAAAGTCACTACTGACTGAGAGGAAGGGAATTTGAATGTAGACTTGAAAGATAGGTAGGATTTTTATAAGTAGAGATGGGAAAGGGGGCTGTATCAGGTGAAAAGAATGGAATGAAGCAAGTGTGGTAGGAAAGTGCTAAGTCTAACAGCACTGTCCAATAGAAATACGGAAAGATCCACATGTGTACTTTTATATTTTTTTATAGCTGTATTAAAAAAAAGAAACACTTGATAGTAATTTTATAACATATTTTATTTAACCCAATATATCCAAAATACTATTATTTCAACATGTAATCAGTTTAAAAATATTGAGCTTTTTTTTAACTTATCTATTGTATATTTGTGTTTTTCTGTCCCCACCCCTCCCCTCCCTCGTAACCATCAAAGATTGTTTCTTTTTGTGTGTAAACCTTTTCATGAGTTTTTATAGTAGTGGTCTCATACAATATTGGTCCTTTTGTGATTGACTTATTTCACTCAGCATAATGCTCTCCAGATTCATCCATATTGTGAGATGCTTCACAGATTCATCATTGTTCTTTATTGTTGTGTAGTACTCCATTGTGTGTATGTACCATAGTTTGTTTATCCATTCATCTGTTGATGGGCATCTTGGTTATTTCCATCTTTTTGCTATTGTGAACAGTGCTGCAAAGAACATGGGTGTGCATATGTCTATTCGTGTGAGAGCTCTTATTTCTCTAGGATATATTCCTAGAAGTGGGATTGCTGGATCATATGGCATTTTTATTTCTAGCTTTCTAAGGAAGGGCCATATCGTTTTCCAAAATGGTTGTACCATTTTGCATTCCCACCAGCAGTGCCAAAAATATTGAGATATTTTACATTCTTTTTTTTTGGCACTAGTCTTCAAAATCCAGTATGTAGATTGCATTTACAACACATCTCCTTCTGGAGCAGTCACATTTCAACCACATTTCATAGCCATCTTTGTCTTGTGGCTACCATATTGGACAGTACGGGACTAGAAGGCCAGCAGTGAGAGAAAAGGCTACAAAGTTATGTTGGAGCTAGATTATGGAGAAACTTGAATACAGAGCTAAAAAGTTGGAGCTTTTTTCTGTAACTAATGGATAAACACTTACACTTTTGAGCAAGTGACTCTCACTAACACAGTTCCCCTTGCCTTGGCTGGCATGTCCTAGGAAGGCACTCCATAAATGTTTACTGAATAATTGTTAAGCTATCAGAGCAATGCTTTGTGGAGATTAATTGGGAATATATCCAAGAAGTCAGAATTGAAAGATAGGATGACTAATGCCTATATTCTTTTTATTTAAACACCCTGATACAGAAGCTTTCGGTTGCTTTTTCTTTTGCTTTCAAACATAAGGGAAATTATTGCCTGACATATTTGCTATTTAGTGTAGGACAACCTTTTCTAAAGCCTTGTCTTTTGTTGAAATATTGTAGTGTGAAAAGGACAGGCTTATACTTGGACAGTTTTTGGTAGCTTTTGGGAATGGGTCTGCTTACCCATTACAATTACTATGTAAAGAAATGAAGTATTTTTCTTAAAGGATGTGATATGGTTAGAGGGTGACAGGTTGACGATACGCCTGTTGGGTAATTTTGATTTTTCCTTTGAGTGTGCTCCCTTGACAGTGAAAAACTTTGCTGTTGTTGTTAGTTGCCTTAGAGTCAGTTCTGACTCCTGGCTACCCCCTGTGTGCAGAGGAGAACGGCTCCATAGGGTTTTCAAGTTTGTCACCTTTTGGAAGCAGATCACCAGGACTGTCTTCTGTGGTGACTCTGGGTGGATTTGAACCACAAATCTTTTGGTTAGTAGTCGAGTGCTAACCATTTGCGCCACCCAGGAACTACAGTGAAAAGCTAGGAGCCCTCTAAAATGAAGATGGTAATGGTGTTAAAATCCCTGTCCTTAGCTGGTTGAGGAAAAGTCTAACCAGATTACTCAGATTTATTGTGATTGTGATGTCATTCTTCTTGTCAAATCTATTCTCCCAAACTAGCAGGGAATTTGAGATGAAAAGCTTTCTGGTTTTTATTTTTCACTTAAGATCACTTCAGAATGATATAGAAAAATCTATCAAGAGGCCATTCTAAAATAGAAAATGTAATGTTTGCAAGTGAGGTGTGTGTGGGTGTTGCATTTTAGGCTGTCAAACTTGACAGCGTCTTTTTAGGCTTTTCAAGAGGAAACCTCATTGTATCAGAGCCACATTGGCCATGACAGATTTCCACATGTCAATATTCAAATTTGGTTGTACTTTCTGCTTTGTAAAGAAGCTAACTTGGTTTTCAGAGACTTGTTTTAATATCTTTTTAGTGAAATTTGAACAGCATCAATTTGGATGTTTAACTCTTTGAAAAGAATTATTATTTTTTTTAACGTAGTTGTAAGATTTGTAGGCATACCTGGTATATTTATTAATACAGGCTTTGGGAAGCTTTGCAGGATTTGTATTGCTACTTTTGTTTCTTAACACAGTAAGTGTCTATGATCTGGGTCTTTGCTGCCAGGTTATAGTTGAAAAATATCAATTAGAGAGAATGTGAGCTTTTGAGGAATTATTTCTATGCAACCAGGAAGGTTACATAGACATATTATGAGAAGGGACCAGTCCCTGGAGAAGGACATCATTCTCGGTAGAGAGTCAGCAAAAGAGAGGAAGACCCTCAACAAGATGGACTGACACAGTGGTTTCAACAATGGGCTCAAGCATAACAACGATTGTGAGGATGGTGCAGTACCCAACAACAACAACCAAGAAGAGTTTCGTTCTATTGTACCTAGGATCTCTATGAGTCGGAACCAACTTGACAGCACCTGACAACAACAATCACTAAGAAGGACATTCCACAGAAGTCACTGTTATATTAAACTATGTTGTTGGGTACTATTGAGTTGATTCCGACTCACAGTGACCCCATGTGACAGACTAGAACTGCCCCCAAAGGGTTTTCGTGGCTGCAATCTTTACGGAAGCAGATTGCCAAGTCTTCATCTCACTGAGACACTCTGTGTGTTCGAACTACCAACTTTTCAGTTAGCAGCCAAGCACTTAACTATTGTGCCACCAGTGCTCTTTGCCTCAATAATCAGGCAAAAATTTTACCTTGGTTCCTCAGAAAATGGAGGGTAGTGGGCAAGAGGTGGGGTGTATGCTCCCAAGCAAATTTCTTGCATGAGTGCAAAGTCTTTAATGATTCTAGGGGAGATTTCTTCTCTAATCATGGCAGTATTATATGAATTTCCCTAACTGTATTATAAATGACTCAAGTCAAATAATGGTTTCAGAAGTTATATATATGTATGTGTGTTGGAACCGGAAGCTAGGTTTGAATTCTGGCTTTACCAACAATTGCTATGTGATCATAATCTTTCTAAGACTCAATATTCTCATCTGTACAATAGGTTAATAGTAGCTACCTCCTAGGATTTTTGTGAGTTTGAGATTTAACATGGTAACTATATTCAGTTCCTGGCACATGCATGCTAATGTAGCTATCAGTATGAAGCACTGCTAAATGCTATATATGGCTGGTAGGCCAAGATCTCTTATTCTGCTCTCCTTTGCTTGTCTCTCTGGAATTATGTAAAGTACTTGTAGGAGCCCTGGTGGCCCAGTGCTTAAGAGCTCAGCTGCTAACCAACAAGTTGGCAGTTCAAATCCACCAGCCATTCCTTGGAAACTCTATGGGGCAATTTTACTCTGCCCAATAGGGTTGCTATGAGTTGGAATCGAGTCTATGGGACCAGGTTTCATTTTGGTTTTAAGGTAGTTGTAGGGAGCAAAATATGCCACTCAGATTTTCTGCTTTAGGGGGAGTGACTGACTGATGGCTCAAATCGCTTCCCTTTGGAATCCACCACTGTATTTGCACACTTCCTGCTGACTGCTCCCAGCCAACCAGTGAGTGCAACAGAGATTCTAAGACAGACCCATTCTGGCAAAACACACCTCTCCTCCTATGGGCAAGTTTGGCTTGGAGGGTCCCTTCTTGGAACTCAGCCGCAATTGGAAACTCCTCCTTCCTAATCCTCATTCCTGCCCTCTGTCTTTCCACAGGTGTCAGACCTGTATCAGTCTCCCTCCCCAACACATTTCTTGCACATCTAATTCCATCTTGGTCCTCCTTCTTGGGGAATCCAAACTAATGCAGCAGTCAATCCCTGGTTTTCAGGGAATTGTAATTTAGGGTTCAATTCAATTTTTTAAAAATAGTGCTTCCAAGGAATGTTGTTGTTGTTAGTTGCTGTCAAGTGGGCCCCAACCATGGCGACCCCATGAATAATAAAGCAAAACGTTGTCTGGTCCTGCACCATATTCACAATCTTTGATATGTTTGAGCCCATTGTTGCGGCTATTGAATCAATGCATCTCATTGAAGGTTTCACTTATTTTTGCTGACACTCTACTTTAACAAACATGATGTCCTTTTTTAGGGATTGGTCTGTGCAAAGTATTAAACCAGTCTAAGTCCTGGAATGAAAAAGAGAAATGGGAGGGTGATGTACCTAGCAAAAGTAAAAGAGGAAAATAAGGCAAGAAGAACATTTCCCCTTGCCTAAATTGTGGTGCCTTTCCCACTTCTCTGGTACTAGGTGAACGCCAGGTAAAGACCACTCATCCTGATGCCCTTCCCTCTGCTCTCTACCCTCTTCCACAATTTATTGTTTGTAATCCTCAGTTGGCCCTTGACATAAACTCGTATTAGTTCAAGTGAAAAAGGTCCTTGGTTTGACTTGAGTTCCTTGAAGGACAGGGATGTCTTTATGCTGTTTTCATATCAGTCGTAGCTTCTATTATAGGGGGCTTTTGGTTTTTAATTGGTGTTTGTTAAAAAGAAAAAACCAAGGGGACCACTAAAAAGCTGAGAGTTTTAAGAACTCTGGGAAACTCACTGGGTCCTTCCCCAGTGTGAGGAGCATCCCTCTGGGCAGCCCACAAACAGGAGAATATTAGAGGTGTGGCCACTTAAAATATATATTTTTTGCCTGTTCAATTATTGATTCTGCTCCAATTCAGATGCACCTACTTGGCTTTATGCTTGAAAATTTAAGTGTAGCTATGGATGGTGTCACTTTCCATTCTCAAGTTCTAAGGGGTAAATATATAGAGTAAAAATACTTAACAGAACGTAGAGTCACAATTTTGAGAATGAGGGTGAGTCACTCACAAGAACAAATTTTGTTTGGGGGCAAAATTAAACTTACAAAAAGGAAAGATTCCTTATGCGGGAATCTAGGGAGGCCGGGGGAATACCACGGGCACTGGCCCTATGGAGGGGAAATAGAATGCTTGGAGGGCTCCAGAGATCAAAGATGCTTCCAGGGGTGGCTTTTAGATTCACCACATATCTGTCATGGAATTAGGCAAGCCGGCTGCCCCACGCTTTTATTCTCTTGCCTCCCTGCTGGCTGGCTGAGTTCAAACCAAAAGTGCATGGCGGGGTGGTGGGGAGGATGGGAGAGCAGAGGCAGCAGCGAGGGAAAGAGGCAGCAGTGAGCAGATTTAGAACAGTTGTGTTCACAAGAAAGTGCTTTCCTTAAATTCGCTGGAAAAAAATGAAAAACAAACCAAAAAAACGATGTTGATCTTTCACACAATACCTTTAGGGGCCATTTTATATCACTTTGTTAAAAAATTGGATGTGTCTTTCTGAGTTTTCTGCAGCCATTTTCTCAGCGAGAGTTTGAAGTGTTGTGGCAGTGACCCTGACTTTTCCCTTGCCTCATCCTCTTCCCACCCACCCCCTGCCTCTATTTTTCTCTTTTATGTGGATCTCTCTGTGTCTAATTTAGATGGCAAGTTCCTCACTACTGTATGTTATAGCGTCAAGCATACTGTGAGCACTTATAAATGTTAAATGATAATAATGATAATAGGAGAGCCCTAAAGGTGCCAGCTGCTTCATTTCACTGAGAGAAGGTTTTCACTACAACTGTAGTTAAAAAATAAGGGCAGTGGGGAAGGAGGGCATATCACCTTTTTTAGGCAAGGAAGAGGGTAGAGAGAGGCTAATAGGAACGTGCCAAGAAAAAAAAAAGGGTTTTTTAAAAAGGTCAGCGAAAAAACTTGGGATGTAAAACAGAATTCAAAGCCTGGCCTTGAGAATCATTACCTTTCAAGCAATCTACTGGTTGCTAGAGAGTTTCACCCATATTTGAAGCACTGATTCCCTAAAAAGGCTGGGATGTCCACTTTCAGCCACGTAGCGAGAGAGCTAGGAGGAGTGAAAAAACCCAGACCTGGGCACCAGACCCCCTGGGATCCAGTCCTGACTCTGCTGCTAACTGGCCATGTAACATTGGGCAAATCACTTTATCGCTCTGTGACCTAGTCTCCCATCTATAAAATGAGGGGGACAGTTTACTAAATGATCTCTATGAATGCTAAAGTTCTCAAATTCCACAGGTCTACGGCTTAAAGTGGCACAATGTTGTTGCTGTTGGTTGCTGTGGAGTTGATTCTGACTCATGGCGACCCCATGTGTTGCAGAGTAAATCTGCTCCATAGGGTTTTCTTGGCTGTAATCTTAACGGAAGCAGATTACTGGGCTTTTTCTTTGGTGGTACCATTGGGTGGGTTTGAACCACCAACCTTTAGGTTAGCAGTCGAGGGCAAACCATTTGTGCCACATAATACCCTTTGCAGTCACATCAATTCTGACTCATAGTGACCCAATAGGACAGCGTAAAACTGCGCCATGGAGTTTCCAAGGCTGTAATCTTTACGGAAGCAGACTGCCACATCTTTCTCCCATGGAGTGGCCGGTGGGTTCGAACTGCTGACCTTTCAGTTCGCAGCCAAACACTTAACCACTGTGCCACCAGGGCTCCTTGTGCCACAATAGCTGGCCCTTTATTGAACACATACTATATACTAAGCACTATATAACAATTTCATACAGATTGTCTCATTCAACACTCATAACTCTGTAAAGCAGAAATTGTTACTATCCCTAGTTTACACACGAGGATATGGAGGCAGAGAAAAAATAGTGACTTGCCCAACGACCTACAACTAGAAGGAGTCTAAAGTTTGTGCTCTGATCCACTTTGCTATCCTCCAGTCTGGAATTGCCTGAACCAGACTCAGGTGTCTGCAAGAGTTGAACCTGGAATGCCCGGCAATGATCTAGAAAGCACAAAACAATACATTGTTTGAGCAGGAAGATTCTCAGGAATAATTTAGGGTACTAATCCTGTTTAGAATTATCGGCTTCAGCTACGTCATATTAACTTAAAGTTATCTCCCTCTCACCTGAGCACTAGATTACTTAATAATACATGGATTAAGCACCAAAAAGTTCTACACATCTACTCATTCAATACTCACAGCAACCCTATAAGACATTCCTGAATTTTATAGACAAGTATACTGAGGAGCTGAGGTTAAACTTGTCCAAACTAGCCAATGATGGCTAAGGTTCGAATCCCATCTTTGCCTCTCCAGGCCTGCACCCTACTTTCTGCCCATCAGTTTTTGATGGTTCCTCATTAGCTTCCCTCTGACCAGATGGGAAGAGGTACAAGCAATGAAGAGAAAGCTCAAGGCAGAGCAATATGAGCTCCTTTCATCATGACCCCAGGGTGGAGAACCACCTAAGCCATGCTTCAGACAAAATACAAAGACCTTGATGAAATGTCTGGGCACTAGATATCTGGACACTAGATGTTGGGATGTGGAGCTGAGAGCTCCTGGCCCAGGTGCCCTGGGTTTTCACACTTGCCCTCCTCCATGAGCATCTTGAGGACAAATGCTTGTTGGACTCTCTTCTCTCCCCCTTGTGATAATGCAGGTTGGTGATGGGGGGGAGGGGTCTCTTTTTTTCACTAGGACTTTGCTTGAATGGAGGGGACATTTGGCAGAAACTCTACTTTCATGATGGTGGACGGGAGGGAAACAACTCGCACCCCTCCTCCCTCCTTACCCCAGGTACCGCTGCTTTCCCTGAGAGAAGGTGAAGACTTGGGCTGGCGGAAGCAGCAGTGGCAGTCGAGTCACCCTGGCACCTGGCCTTCTTACCAAGTCAAGCAGTGAGGGAAAGAGGTTCCATCTCCCCTTCAGAAGCCTGTTAGAGGATAGCTTAGACTTCACATGTCCTTAATACAGTACACATGGAGGAAACTGGGTTAAACAAGCATAAATTTAGATTGCTCAACAACAACCCAAAACAAACCCACTGTCATGCCCTCATGGACCATGAGAAAATGATAGATGCAGATTCACAAAGAAAGACATTTTGACAAATAACAACCATAAATAGACAGGGATGCTTCTTATTGTTTTGTCATAGTCTTTCCTTCCTCCCTCCCTCCTTTCTTTCCTTCCTTCCTACCTACCTACCTATCCTCGTCATCTGAAAATCATCATTAAAATGTGTCTATTTTATGTAATAGGTTTATATATCCTGATCAAATGAACTTGAGGTTTGTTATGTGAAAACAAGGAAGATGAAGAATAGTGCATATCCACAGTTTTATTTTTGTTACTAAAGCCAATGCATATTTATAAGTTTTGTTTGTTTGATTGATTTTTCTTTAACAACAACAACAAAACCTAGGCTCTCCAGAAGGACGCAGGCCCTGGGCTATGCCAGCAGTCTGGGCGTGTAGGGCTGTTCTATTATGCCCACATAAAGCCTCAATAAAGGGTAGTCTCCTGGCTCCGGTCCCCTCAGTTGTCCCCCAGCTATCCCGTTGCCCCACCCAAGAGAGAGGCTTGTAAACATGCAAATGAACATCTTAGATGTAAATACACGTGCGCAAACTGTTTCTGGAAGGATAAACAAAAATGGACGACGATAGCTATTTCCGGGAACTGGAACTGGGGGACTCGGGTCATTTTCACTGTATCTCCTTTTGTCCTTTTTGATACTTTTAAACTGTGGTCATTTATTATTTTTTTCCTCAAAATATAATTAAAAAAAGAAAATGATGATCGCAATAGATCATGCTTCTAGTAGAGAAAAAAGGATCTAATTTTTCATGATATGAGGGTTTGGTACCGGTACCTTGTACATCTCTTTGCCTTTTAGAGGAGTATTAATAGGAGGAAAACATCATGTGGAAAGAAGAGAAAAAAATCCTATTTCCTACTAACAATCTACGCTCCAATCCTGCCCCCATGGTGTCTTGTCTTCAGGAAGAGGGCCTGCCGCTGGGCTCTTCAGAGAGCAGACACCATCTCCCTCCCCACATTGCTCGTGGTCACCATGGGTTACAGATGCAGATACAGGCAGAAAACCCACAGATGGGGCAGATGAGGCTATGATGCTAATGAGAACACAGACTGCAGAAGTGAACGGAGGGCCCACGGATGTGCATCACGACACGTCTGTTCTGGAAGCACGTCACCCTTTGCCATTCGGCCTTGCCTCCCCCATCTAACTGTTCCCACCACTGAGAGACAAACTATGCTTCCTATGCTGTCCAAACAGGTCAGCGGAGAAGTCCCATAGGTGCTTGCTAAAAGAAACAAGATTCTGCAGAGAACTTTCATAGCCTTGCCTAGGGTTCTACTTCATGTATCTAGTTGGGAGTGGACAATGCGACCTCATGAGACAAGAAGGTATTTTGTCGTTGTTGGGTGTCATCAGTCAATTTCTGACAAATAAGGACCCCATGTGACAGAGTAGAACTGCCCCATAGGGTTTTGTTGGCTGTAATCTTTACGGAAGCAGATCACCAGGTCTTTCTCCCGCAAAGCGGCTAGGTGGGTTTGAACCACCAACCCTTGAATTATCAGTCAAGCTCTTTACCTTTGCGCCACCAGGGCTCCTAGAAGGTATTTTACCTTTCTTTAACTCAGCTATATTTTCATCTTTATGCCGTCCTTAAAAGGTAGGGAGCCTATCTTCTTGAGGAAGGTAAACGTGATTTATACCTGGACAACCGCTAAATAAATTCCACTCCTTCAGCAACAGAAGCCGTTTTTCAGCATTCAACGTGTACGGCAGGAGTGTGCACTGAGGCCGGCCTTGGCTAATACACATATGTGTATCTGTATACTCAGAGACTTTCTGATTTCCAGCAAGGCCCTGACATGAGTCTGCTCTATCTCTTTTTATTCTGATGGAAATTCCAGAAACAAACATAATGTTTGGCTCTGGTTGAAGATGTTTGGGGGAAGCCAAGTAAGATAGAGAACTGGAAAAAGCCAATACAGAAAGAGCATATAATAAATGGGAGCGTGTGGAATGTGCACCAGCTGACTTAGCCAGATGCCTCTAGAGGGAAAGAAAAGGAAACAGCTAAATGCCTTTATATCCCCTGGAGTCTTCAAAGGAAGCCTGCAAAGCAGGGCATCAGAGTAATCCTCACTGGTTTAATATCTGACGCGTTTGCATCTGTGATGTGGAGAGTAAATTAGAATTCCTGTTACACAAGAATAGAATTTTAACTGCTGCAAGTTAAGGCAGAGGTCAGGCAACCCTATCACCACCTTATCTTATCTCATATGGTGTCAAGATGAATATTTGGGGGCAGGGGTATTGTTGATTTTTGTTTTCTCCTCTGAGAATATTAGGAAAAGCCATAAAGAAAATGATTCCAAACTCAGCAGCCTCCTATTTGAAAGGAAGGTTAATTCCATCCTTGGCCGCCATCAATCCTTTGTAGGAACCATCCGGATTCACATCGCTAAAACAGTTTAGCTGGAGTCTCAGTACAGGTGCTTTGTTATTTTAATTATTTAGGATGTAATTTCTGGGCTTGAGGAAGATGGATAGAACGACTTAAAGAAAACAGACTCCTCCCCACCCCCAAACACACCACAACTAAATTCTTCTGCAAAACAATGACAATGGATTCAATGGTATGTTTTTCAGATATTGTTAACTTTATTTTCAGAGGAAGCACTAACATTTGAGCTGTCTGGGCTTTGGGGATCCACTTGCCATGGAGACATGAAGTCTAGATTTAATAAAATCATGCAGTGCAAAGTCCACACAATATTATTGTTCTTATACTGGGCTGAATGCTTTATTATTATTCACTCTCAAGTTACCCCTGGGACATGAAACCTACAGTTTTGTAATGTTTATGCTGCTGGCCAAGAACTTCTCAAATATATCAGCAGTTATTCTCCCATTTTATAGATTAATAAAATGAGGCAAAAGAGTTATATTATTAATGGAAGTATGAAGAGTTTTACACACACACCTATGGCCTCATCCCTAAACTCTTAAAAAAAGAAAGTTTCTCATGTTACAGAAATATATTTTTTCTCCTAGACAAGTAGGAACCCAAGCCAGTTTGAAATTAATTGTAGCTTGTGTAGTGACTTTTTTTCTCCTTTTTTTTTTTATTGTACTTCAGGTGAAGGCTTACAGAACAAATAGTTTCTCATGAAACAGTAGTACACATATTGTTTTATGACATTGGT
>NW_004444129.1:4065605-4078396 GCF_000243295.1 Trichechus manatus latirostris | reverse complement strand
TTCCAAGTAGTTGATTTTTTTTCCTTGCTCTTTCTATTGTTAATTTCTACCTTGATGGCATTGTGGTCAGAGAAGATACTTTGAATTATCTCAACATTTTGGATCTTGTTGAGGATTGCTCCGTGGCCTAAGATGTGGTCTATTCTGGAGGACATTCCATGTGCATTGGAAAAGAATGTGTACTTCGCATCTGTTGGGTGGAGTGTAGTGACATTTTAATTTTTCGAATATGTTTCTGGAGCCCTGGTTGCACAGTGGTTAAGAGGTTAGCTGCTAACCATAAGGTTGCTCCTTGGAAACCCTATGGGACAATTCTAATCTGTCCTATTGGGTCGCTATGGGTCGGAATTGACTTGACGGCAATGGCTTATGGGTTAATATGTTTCTAATGTTATCTTTTAGAAAGTAATGATAGAGACTCTTGCTCTGAATAAGGTAGAATGTCTTGAATACACTTAGAATAAAATACAACCAAGAAATTTTAACTTCATGAAGGTGACCTCTAATGCCATTTAATTGAGATATAGACTTGGAACAAGTCATAAAAATATTACTATTTTTTGACAAAGCTTTTCTGGTCTCTCTAACCTGATGAAAACTCTCCCAGCTAGTGAGTACTCCATTCCAATTAACCTTTTTCCTGATACAATACGCATCTTTGGAAATTATTCAGTGTTTGTGTCTGCTATTTATCTTAGCACTTCTTTGGTGGAAGTTGGGAATACCTTTCCAGATTATTGACCTTCTCTGTTTTGTTCTGGATTCTTCAGAGTCAATACAATTCCTACGTATCTCACTGGAATAATTCATAGAGAAGAATGTATTCTGAAAGAGATGGGTAGATATTCATCTAAGAACTCACTACTAGAAAATAGATTCCTTCTGCCTGACAGCTAAATCAGTGCTAAATTATTTTTTCCTGGAGTGTGATGCAGAGTCCTGGCTGAATGAGATGCTGCACCAAGTATCACATCCTTCCAGGATGTTCAGGCCCAGTGTTTTCCTTCAGAAGGGCTGGGCTTTTGCCTGACAGTTAAGAAACAGCAGTAGGTGGTTGTCCTTTTTCTGAAGCAATGAGAATTTGCCCACTTTTGATGTGAAGGTGGCCTTAGTCTATTTGCAATTGCAGTGCAGTGAATTACTTAATACGGCCCCTCTAGCCATAGTCTTTGTGACTGTCACACATTGATTGGATGGGATCATGCAAATAAGGTGTATGGAACCTGTGATTGTTACACCTTGGTTAGGCCATGATTCCCAGTGTTGTGTAATTGTTCTCCATTTTGTGGTATTGTATGTGTTGTAAATCCTAAACCTCAGGATTACGGTGGGGTGTATCTTGAGTTACACCCTAACTAAAAGGTGTGACTCAAGCCACCACTTTACTTAAATCACAACCTTGCACGACATTGCTCAAGTAAGGGGAATTTCTCTGAAAAAGTTCTGTCACTCACTATAGGTCCTGAATTTCATTCATTATCATCTAACCTCTGGGTCTTGGAGCTTGAGCCAGCAGCCAGCTGTCTGACCTGCCAATTCTGGGATTTGCCAGCTTCTGCAACCCCCTGGGCCAGCAGCCTATCATCTGATCTGATTTGCCGGCTTCAGCAGCCTTGTGAGTCAGTAGCCTGTCATCTGGTCTGCTGACTTGGGTTCATCAGCCCCTATGGCCATGCTAGTCAGGAGAAGCCAATGCTTGACCCACTGATATTGGACTTGCCAGCTTCCACAACTGCTGTGCCATTTACTTGATATGGTTTGTGAGTTATGTGAGACACTGCAGTGAATTACAGAACTCAAAGACAGGAGGCAGAGTGCTGAGAGAAGTAGGAGTAGTTGATGTTACGGATGATGGAATGGGACAGCAATTTGGAAAAATTGGACATTTGGGACATCCTTAACCTCTGCCTCATAGGAACCAGCTTTGTGCTGATCCTTATAAAAGAAATTATTCATGTAGCAATAAATGAGTCAGCCAGAGAGATCAGTAAACCTCTCAGCCCTGTTGAAACTCAGAGGAAGAGAAGTTTCTTGGGGGTCTGAAGGAAGAGAAAGGAAGAGTATATTTGGCTAACCATTGTTTGGAGGTAATCATATCCTTTTTTCCTCCTCCCTGCTGATGCCTACCTTTTGACTATTTCACTGTTCATTAGCACCTCTGACAAAGGGTGGACAGAGAAAGGGAGAGAAGAAGAAACTCAAATCATCCATTTGAGGTGCTAATTCCTGACTTTCACACCATGCTAAAATTGCTTGGACACTTTGTTGGACAATTTAGAGTTATTTTTCTAACCCCTTTGGTCTGTCAGTGAAATTTGTATTGTACACTTTTTCAAGGAACTGAAGCATTTGTGTCCAATTTACCTAGCAGCTCAATGTGGGGTTTTGAAAATGACAGGACCCAAATACCACACTATAGCTAAAGCTAACTCTAGTTTTTCTGTGTTAATAGAAGAAAAGGGTAGGATCGGAAAGTTAAATAAAAAACAGAGGAAAATATTATATTTTTTTACCTCCTTCTCACATCGCAGCTTATATCAAGAGCCACTATGGCAGTGAAAAGATTAGTTTGAATTTAATTTCACTTACATAGTCTCTGGTGGAGATGCTAATAAGCAACCAAATGACCTAAAGCTAGAGAACAGGAGGGAGACAGAAGAGGAGCAAAGTGCTTGTAAAACTCACACATTGGATCATTAACCCTTGAATAACAGAGTTGGTTTCAGATAATTCATGCTGTGTTTGTCAAAAAAGGCAAGAATTGGCCACAGCCAATTGCACTGAACAAGTAGCAATACACTGGCTAAGTGGATACGTGAATACTGTAAAGTAATACTTATCTGGGATAATAAGAGATGTAGACTACATGGATAATTGAAACACACAAATAATTCCAAAATCTGATATAAAGTGATAGTTGGAACTGCTTTTTCACCAAGCTGCTAAGAGGTCCCAATTTTCATTCCATTTTGTCTCCTTTCTCATTCCTCTCCCAGTACCTAGAGGGATAGAAGCATAAACAAGCCACAAAATGGCCAAAAGGAAGACAACAGAAGCAAAAGAGAAAAAGCATACGTTATAGTTCATATTATTGAGTAGCAGCGCCTGAAAGGTTGAGAGATGACTGGACTGAATTTGCATCAACTCATGATATCAATGTGTAATTTGCTTTGATGGAACAAAGACCCACCGTAAGCCTCACAGGGGTAATATTTCCCATCACTTTAAGGTTTATAGGTTTGAACTTTCAAGACCTGTACTCCTGAGGCTATTTTCTCCAGCATACTTGGCCTGCAATTGTGGTAAACTACAATTCCAAGGCCTGGACTAAGGCATACACATCCACACTTTACCTAATTTCAAGATAAGCAGATATGAGGGAGTCAGCAAACTGTGATAGAAATAGCATCGAATTTGGAATCAACAGACCCACTTTTAAGTCCTGGAGCTATTATTTGGGTGTGGACTATTGGGCCTTAATTTACTTATTTGTAAAAATTGTTGTTGTTGTTGTTAGTTGCCATCCAATCAATTCCAACTCATGAAGACCTCGTGTATACAGAGTAGAACTACTTCATTGGGTTTTTAAGGCTATGTCCTTTCAGAAGCAGATAGCCAGATCTGTGTTCCAAGGTGCCTCTGGGTGGGTTTGAACTGCAAATCTTTCAGTTAATAGTTTAGCGCTTAACCCTTTGTGCCATCCAGGGACTCACTATTTGTAAAATATGAATAATAATATCCCACAGGATTATTTTAAGGATAAGATGATTTATTTTTGTGACTTCCCTATCTGGGTTGATATCTGGTTGCTCTGTTCTGTGTTCTAGTCTTGCATTGTTATCTGATGTTACTGATTATCTAACCATAGGACTCCCTTTAGTATTTCTTGTAATTTTGGTTTGGTTTTTGCAAATTCCCTGAACTTCTGTTTATCTGGAAATGCCCTAATTTCACCAACATATTTGAGAGACAGTTTTGCTGGATATATAATTCTTGGCTGGCAATTTTTTCCTTCAAGGTTTTATACATGTCATCCCATTGCCTTCTTGCCTGTATGTATTCTGCTAAGTAGTCCGAGCTTATTCTTACTGACTCTCTTTTGTAGATGACTTTTGGTTTATCCCTAGCCACTCTTAAAATTCTCTCTGTATCTTTGGTTTTGGCAAGTTTGATTATAATATGTCTTGGTGGCTTTCTTTTGGGATCTACTTCATGTGGGGTTCAATGAGCATCTTGGATAGATCTCTTCTCATCTTTCATGATAAAAGTTTTCTGCCAGCAAATCTTCAACAATTCTCTCTGTATTTTCTGTTATCCCCCCATTCTGGTACTCCAATCACTCGTAGGTTATTCCTCTTCATAAGAGTCCCACATAATCCTTAAGGTTTCTTCATTTTTTTAAATCCTTTTATCTGATTTTTCCTCAAATAAGTTGGTGTCAAGTGCTTTGTCTTCAATCTCACTAATTCTGACTTCCATTGCCTCAATTCTGCTCCTATGACTTTCTATTGAATTGTCTAATTCTGAAATTTTATTGTTAATCTTCTGGATTTCTGATTGCTGTCTCTCTATGGATTCTTGCAGCCTGTTAAATTTGTCATTATGCTCTTCTCTAATCTTTTTAATTTCCTCTATTGCGTGTTCTGCATTTTGCTTAATTTCCTTCTAATTTCTTGAAGAGTTCTGTATATTAATCTTTTGTATTCTGCCTTCGGTAATTCCAAGAAATTTTCCTCCTCTGGAAAATTTCTAGGTTCTTTATTTTGGGAGCTTGCTGAAGCCATCATGGATTGCCTCTTTATGTGATTTGATATTGACTGTTGTCTCCGATCCATCAATAATTTATTATATTTATTTATGTTATGTTTGCTTACTGTGTCCTAACTTCTTGTTTTGTTTTGATATGCCCAAATGGGCTGCTTGTATGAGCTAGTTTGATTATTGGCACCTTTGAAGCTCTAATATCCTGTCACCAGATGGTTAGATCTGTTACTAGGTATGTGAGCTCCGGCGTCCGCCCACTCCTCCTGTATGGATTCAGCTCAGGTTCCCAGGTAGATAACCACCACGTGTGTGGTGAAAGCTCTCACCTACAGTCCTGGACAGGCATGGGTGATTGGTGTAGGCACAGGCATCTGGCTGCAGCAGGAGAACACACTCTGAGCAAGGCAGGGGGCTGACAGCCGCCCCCGAGTGTCCAGGAGGAAGGCGTGTCCCTGTTCCCTAGAGTGCGTAGGTGGGTGGGTTTTGCAGCCAAACCATGAGTACCCAATGCTGTTGGCTGTAAGGACTGGGGGGCACCTCCTATTCTTGGGTCCCTATTGCAAGTGGCTAGGTGGCGTGGGTGTCCTCAGGCCCCTTATGTGGGTAGGTGAAGACCCTGCTTAATGGGCAGAGCAGTGTCAAATGTCACGAACCTGCCACTTCACAGCTGAAACAATTGAAGTTAGAGTTCCAGTATATACCTTGTTGTACTGTGGTAATGAGGGCCTACACTGTTGAAATGGGCCCACACATGTCTATGCAGGGGGAAAGGCACTCAAAGTCCATGGATCACTTATGCCTGTGCCTATGCAAAGGAGCTATGCCAACCCTGAGTTCCTGGCTTAGGGGAGAAGGTAGTTTATTTTTTTCCCTGTTTGTTAATTTTTTATTCTCCAAGGCTGGGAGAACGGCTCAGGGCGTGTGATGCATCCTACTTCTGGCCCGGGGGACTCAGCAATTGCTGAAGCCTGTCTGGGATGCAGTGCAGAGCAGGGAGCAGGGAGGTAAATGGGAGACAGCTTTTTTCCAAAGGGGCATGTTTTTGATCCACAGTAGGCCAGACACAAGTACTTATCTTTTGCTGATTGATTGAGGGCTGCTTCTCACTGGTTCTGGTTGGTTGAGTAGACTCTCTGTTGCTGGGTCTCTCCCAGTGCAGAATACATCTCCCAAGCACCGCCGCTTGCCTGCCTCACCACTCACCCATGAGCTGATCAGGCCTGAAGGGCTCCGGCTCTCACCGGGTCAGGTCTGGCAACTCCTCGCTGCTTCTGAACTCTCTCCCTCTCCCTGCCACTCAGTCCAGTTCCTCAACTTTGCCTTTGATGTTCAGGCTCCTAGACTGTCACATATAATTGATTCACTTGTTTTTTCGGGTATTTGTTGTAAGAGGGTCCACTGGAAGCATCTGACTACTCTGCCATCTTGGCCCTGCCTCTTATTTTAAGGATAAGATGAGATGATATATATAAATGTGCTTTATAACATAGAAGTGTTATATAATTCTTAGTAAATATTATTAAGAGGAAAAACCTTATGTCAAAGCAAATGAACTGCTCCAATGATTCTTTGACTCCGGCTAGTGTGCATTTGGGAAATTTGATTAAAATGCAAATTATTTGGTCCATCCCAGAAGTTTGGTTCAGGAGTTCTGGAGTGGGGCTCAGCCATCCTCATGTTTTTTTAATTGTTGTAAAAATATATATAATACAACATTTGTCCATTCAATGTTTTTCACATGTACAATTTAGTGATATCAATTACATTAATCATGTTGCGTTAGCATCACCAATAATCATTGCCAAAGTTTGCATCACTATGAACAGAAACTCAATGATTCCCAAATAACGACTCTCCTTTTCCACCTTCCTCTTGCCCCTGGTAACCAATCCTTGGTCTCTATACATTTGCCTATTCTATGTATTTCATGTAAGTGAGACATCATACAATATTTGTCTTTTTGTGATTGACTTACTTCACTCAGCATAGTGTTTTCCAGGTTCATCTATGTTATGGCACCTATCAAGACTCAGGTGTTTTCATTTTAAACAACTGCCCCAGGTGATTCTTCTGTAGATGATCTATGGACCACCTTTTCCCAAAGACTGCTGTAAGCTATCAATTGACACATTCCTGTAAGAGTGACAGAAATAGGAGATGGTTCATTTCTAAAAACCCTATAGAGTGAATGCTGCTCTTCTTCACCTTCCTAAGAGCTGTCCTACTACCGCATTTAGAGTTGCAATCCAGAAATTATCCCATCAACTCTTGAGGGAGTGGGCATAGTAAGTCTTTAAAAAAAGCAAAACCAAAACCCGTTGCTATGGAGTTGATTCTGACTCATGGTGACCCTATGTGTTACAGAGTAGAACTGCTCCATAGGATTTTGTTGGCTGTAATCTTTACAGAAGCAGATTGCCAGGGCTTTCTTTTGTGACACCACTGGGTGAGTTTGAACTGCCAACCTTAAGAGTAGTAGCTGAAACGCACACCATTTGCGCCACTCAGGCACCTATACTGGCTTTGGGAATCTATTGTCTTTCTTTGTGATTTTTTTCCCAACTTGCTAAGGTCCCTTTCTCTTGAGCCAACAACACAAAATTCTGGTTTCCTAAATATCTCAGGTAGGTACCTCCCTCAAAATCTGTACTTATCCACAGTTCTTCACTTACTTAAATTTCTTATTTTCACTCACCCCTTTACATTTTGGTGTAAATGGCTTGTTAGATGCCATTGAAATGATGCTAATTAGGTCAAATGAACAATCAATTCCAGATAGTTCTAATAGTTTTAAAGAGATAAATGAAATCTTTGAACTTTATGTAGAAGATGATTGGAGACTACAAAGTAAGTGTTTAAACATTATGTCAAATGTGATGGCTGCTTTCTTTGTTACATAGTCTTACTTATTGGGAAGGATCATAGTTTGGTCACAAGATTATTTCCTGTATGTCAGAAGAGCCTAGAAGAACTTTGGCTCACCCCGTTTTAAATACTAGCAAGTCGCACTCTAAGCATTGTCCATGAGATTATCAGTGGCTGTAACCATATTCAAGGAGCCCTGGTGTTGCAGTGGTTAAGGGTTTGACTCCTAACCAAAAGGTTGGTGGTTCAGTTGCTTTGCAGAAGAAAGATGTGGTAGTCTGCTTCCTTAAAGATTTACAGCCTTGGAAACCCTATGGGGCAGTTCTACCCTGTCCTATAAGGTTGCTATGAGTCGGAATCAACTCAACAGCAATTTTTTTTTTCTTTTACGGTAACCATGTTTACTAAAGTGAATTACCCTTTAGTTATACCAGCTTGAGGATACCAGTTGTAGAGATTACATGAAGCTGCATAGGGGTCTGTTTTACTACAGTTGGTCAATATTCCTAATTCATTTCCTAATGAAACAAAATTAAAGTTCAGACAAGGTCTGGGCTACCTTTTCAATGCTTGCTCTGTGCAACACAAGATGCTAACAGAGGCAGGCAGGAACTTGTGTTCTTCACGGGCAGTTCTCTTAAGTCTAAGTATGTAGACACAATTCTCTGGACCCAATATTGAAGTGCTTCTTTCTTGATTTTTCTTTTCCTCCCATACAGTTCTTTTAAGCTAAAAATGTAATAAAAGTATTGATTTTAATTTTATTTTTCAAAGTATAATCCACGTATTTTAGAAAATCAAATCTACAAATTTTAATAATAATTCCTAGAGAATTGGATTTGTCATATCCAATTCACTTTTTAAGGTATTCACTGGAAGTACATACTTTTGCTTATTTCATATTGATTAAAGACATCACAAAGGACTTGCTTGTTTATTAAAATATATTAAAATTTATCCCCAAATTAAAGCACTAGGTAAAAAATTACAGAGCTTTGGAGAGTCTCCCATATATCCTGATATGAAATTATGAAAAGAAGTGTTTCAAAACTAAAATCAGTTAAAGCATGGGAAGAAAATCTATGAGAATTAAGAAAAAAATAAGCATATCTACTCACCTCTTTGTAAACTTCATAGATAAGCATCAGACTATTTTTAAAACTAGACCATAACAGTCTTAACTGCAGAAAAAATGAGTATAAAGTTTGGAGGACACAATAATTAATTTGAAAATTATTTAAATTGCTAATGTAGAATCTAAACTCTATCATCAAAGAATGACAAAGCACCAAAGTATAACATTTGCATCACCATCAATGGGTGTATAGGCCTACATTTGTTAGGCTAATGATGTTGTTGTTAGGTGAGGTGGAGTCTACCATCAACTCTTGGCCACCCCATGTACAAATGAACAAAATACTGCCCAGTCCTGCACCATTGCCATTATCTGTTGGGGGTCTGGCCATTGTGATCCATAGGTTTTCATTGGTTGATTTTCAGAAGTAAATCGCCAGGACTTTGTTCCTAGTCTGTGTTAGTCTGGAATCTCCACTGAAACCTGTTCACCATCATAGCAACATGCAAGCCTCTGCTGACAGACTGGTGGTGGCTGAACATGAGGTGTGTTGACCAGAAATGGAACCAGGGCTTCCCACGTAGAAGGCAAGAATTCCACCACTGAACCACTACTGATGATAAAACCCAAACCAAACTTGTTGCTGTCTAGTTGATTCTTACTCATAGGGGCCCTATAGGACAGAGTAGAACTTTCCCATAGGGTTTTCAAGGCCATAATCTTTACAGAAGCAGACTGCCACATGTTTCTACTGCAAAGAGGCTGGTAGGTTCAAACCACCAACCTTCCAGTTAGCAGTCAAGCGCTTAACCACTGTGCCACCAGGACTTCTTCCACTGATGATAGCTAAAGATAAAAATGAGATCTTCACTGAAGAACAGAGGCACATAGCAAGATTTGATTGGCTGGTAATTACAGTGGTACTGTCTCTTTGGCTTCTTTTGAGGAAAGGAAATCCTAAGCCTCACCTACATGTCTAGCTTGTCATCAGAACTTAGAATTCATTTTGGCCAAACTTCTGTCTGCGAGACTATAACTCAAGTGAATTAAAGTCCAGACTTTCTTGAATTGAATGGGCTGTGATTGTGCAAATTTAATTTTAGATAATACACCACATTTAGACATTTGCTTTCAGGATTTTATTACCCACAGGGAGAACTGCTAAATCAGGAGAAAACTACAGCATTGTGCAGTGGAGTAAGCGCTGCACTGGGAACGTGGGACCCTGGAGAGCTGACCCAACTCTGCCATAATTAACTCTGTGACCTTGGACAATTTGTGTGGCCTCTCTGGGCCTCATCTGAAAAATGACAGGGTTACACAAGACGATCTCCAAGACATCTCTAGCTCACAGTCTCTCAGCCTCTCAGATGGTTGTTGTTGTTTGTTGTTAGGTGCCTTCAAGTTGGTTCTGACTCATAGTGACCTTATGTACAACAGAACGAAACACTGCCTGGTCCTGCACCATCCTCACCATTGTTATGCTTGAGCCCATTGTTACAGCCACTGTGTCAATCCATCTTGGTTGAGGGTCGTCCTCTTTTTCGCTGACCCTGTACTTTACCAAGCATGATATCCTTCTCCAGGGCCTGGTCCCTCCTGATAACATGTCCAAAGTATGTAAGACAAGTCTTGCCATCCTTGCTTCTAATGAGCCTTCTGACTATACTTCTCCCAAGACAGATTTGTTCGTTCTTCTGGCAGTCCATGTTATATTCAATATTCTTCGCCAACACCTTAATTCAAGGGCATCAATTCTTCTTTGGTCTTCCTTATTCATTGTCCAGCTTTCACATGCATATGAGGCAATTGAAAACACCATGGCTTGGGTCAGGAGCACCTTAGTCCTTAAAGTGACATGTTTGCTTTTGAACACTTTAAAGAGGTCGTTTGCAGCAAATTTGCCCAATGCGGTACCTCGTTTGATTTCTTGATTGAGGCTTCCATGGGCATTGATTATGGATCCAAGTAAAATGAAATCCTTGACAACTTCAATCTTTTCTCTGTTTATCATGATGTTGCCTGTTGGTCCACTTGTGAGGATTTTTATTTTCCTGATATTGAGGTGCAATCCATACTGAAGGCTGTGGTCTTTGACCTTCATCATTAAGTGCTTCAAGTCACTTTCACTTTCAGCAAGCAAGGTTGTGTCATCTGCTTACTGAAGGTTGTTAATGAGTCTTCCTCCAATCTTGATGTCGAGCTCTTCTTCATATAGTCCAGCTTCTCAGATTATTTGCTCAGCACACAGATTGAATAAGTGTGGTGAAAAGATACAACCCTGACACACACCTTTCTTGACTTTAAACCATGCAGATGATACAAACACCAAATAACTGTCATAAATGGTTCCTAAACCCAGGTGAGCAATGGAGGTGAATACTGCTTGATTGGCAAGGGTCAAGTACCTCTATCGCTCTCAAGGGGTTGATTTTTCTGATTTTGGTTGGGGTTGGGGTTAGGGTTGGGGGACATGGATATTATTGAATTCATGGGAAAACTAGGAAAATCAACCTACACAAAGGACAGATTGGGAGGTTGGGAACTGGGTGGGTGGTAGAACTAACATTTACCAAACTCCCATGGTGAACCAGACAAGATATTTGGTGCTTTTCAACAAGAAATCACTTAAGCCTCAAACAGCTGTGGAGATGAGTGTGGTTATCACCAACTTTGAAATGATGAAACCAAGCATCAGAGGCATTTGATAACATGCCCAAATGAAGCCAGGTTTCTAACCTGGAGTCCTCAGACCATAGCCATCAGCATTACAGGGCAAGACAGACCCACGGAGCTCCCAAGAGAAGGTGTGAAAAGTCAAGGGGTTCCTCCAGGAAAAGGAGAGTCAGAGAACCCAAATATTGTCTGTCAAGAGGGTGAGGAGAATTTGGGTGCCTGTCACAAAGAGTGTCCTCGCTGGGCTCGTGCTCTGTTTCTGATGTAACAGAGTCATTATATTGGCCTGGAAAACATTTTTTAGCCTCCAACTGCAATTTAAAATTCTACCATAGCTCACAACCTATTACAGAAATTCAGCAAATTATAAAACTGAAAGACATGTGTAACAACAGTGTTCTGTTGAAGCTTGGCTAATTTGTTTAAATATTGATATACTTGAGGTAGTGTTAGAAGATTCTTTAGTGCTTAGGTTGGAAAAAAATATGTACTTTTCCTTTTACCCAGAAAATAATTTATTATAAAAGTATTATCTCTCCATGATTAAAAATGAAGACGATATTCATTTTATATTTACATTTTTCTGTGTTTATAATTTATAACCCACATCTTTCTAAAAAGGGATTTAAGGCAGCTTATATAAAGTTACTGAGTCTGCAGGTGGGAGTAAAACCATTGTAACTGAGAAGAGGAGGAATGTTGGAGTAGGGGACTGAGCAAGGCATTAGGGATATAAGCACTTAATAAGAGGTGACAATGACAGCACCAGAGATAAGTCTTACTTGAGGTCAACAGGAAAGGAGTCTTTCTGCTACAGGGAAAGCAACTGGAAATAGTCAAGTGAGGAGTTCCGGCAAAATGGTGCTCTAGGCAGAAGCAACACGCCGTCCCTCCACAGCAAAGATCCGAAAAACTTAGCTGAACAGAGAATACAACAATCCTGAAACCTTAAAACATCAAATGAAGAGATAAAGAACTCAGCCAAGCACCAAATGGAGTGAGAAAACTGACAGATAACCGAAAGTGAGGAGAGATTCATGCGAAGGTCCCCTACCAGCTAACGCAGCACGGATCAACCATCTTGGACTCCTATCGGAGACCAGCAAACGGGTGTACGAGAAAGCAGCCTCATGGAGCATCCAGCGGAAGACAAAACAACTGGTAATTTGTGGTGTGCACTTTCACACCCCCCACCCCTCTTTGCCCCGGCTCAGGCTCCTCTGCTTCCTGTGGCCACTGTCTCTTGTCTAGAAACACCAGCCCGCATTAGCTGGCTCTCTGAGTGCCATTTCTTGGCTGCTAGTGTTGCTTTTTTTTTTTTTTTTCTGCTTCTTTTGATTTCTCACTTGCCACTCGCCACCTCCCCCTCCTTTCACTCAAGTGCCTGGCTCCATGCGCCATCTTTGCTTCT
>NW_004444129.1:4063590-4064740 GCF_000243295.1 Trichechus manatus latirostris | reverse complement strand
TTTTTATTTATTCATTCTTTTCTTTTCTTCCTCTTCCCCTTTCTGTTTCGCTCCATTTCATAGTCTCTCTTCTCTCCATTCCAATGGCAAGCTCCCCTAGCATTCTTTTTTGTTTGTTTGTATGTTTTTGGCTCCTGTTCCACTCTTCTCTCTCCCATATCCATCTTAACTCCACACATAACAATCTCCCCGTTGCATCCTGCCTACCTGCACTGTGTGCTTGACATCACAGCACCAAGCAGCATGGGCATGGCCTACTGGAACCTGCCCTGCACTGATTACCGACCCGCTGTGGTGGCTGTAGTAGGTGCCACAAACAACCCTTCCTAGTAACTCCTCTTCAGCTAGACCTGCCTTGCTGTACCATATCTGAGTGACTGACCCTGCCAGTTGAGGAAGGAGGCGAAAAGTATTGAGCGCACAGACAAGCAAACAACAAAGAACACACAGTCCACCTGCTCAGACATAGTCAAAATTTTTTTTAAAAAAGGGACAAAACAAACAAATCTACAATCAGTAAACGAGAAAAATAACTACGGAATGCCCCGAAAATAGCAGACAATATCTAAACATTTACAAAAACAGGACAGGATGGTTCCAGTAGGCATCCAAAATAAAACACCAGATGACACTCTTGTGGAAGAAAATGCACTAGAACTACCTCATGGGGAATTCAAATCTCTAATACTCAGAATTCCCCACGAACTGAAGCAAAAAGCTGACAAACATGAGGAAAAAATAGACAAATTCACGGAAAATACAGACAAAAAATTTGGAAGAATTCAGGAAGATGATGCAGGAAAAAAATGCCAAAATAAATTCACGACTAGAAATTACACAAAGACAACAATTAGAAAACCAAAAGATAAACAACAAGCCTCCAGAAATGGATGATGTCATAGAAGGGCTGGGAAGCAGATTTGAAATGGTGGAAGACAGGATCAGTGGAATTGAAGACAAACACTCGGATACAACTCTGTTTGAGGAAAACTCAGAAAAAAGAACAAAGAAAAATGAAGAGACCCTGAGAGTTATGTGGGACACAATCAAAAGCAAAAATCTGCGAGTGATTGGAAATCCAGAACAGGGGGAGAAAACAGAAAACACAGAGAGGATCATTGAGGAACTGCTGACAGAAAACTTCCCCAAT
>NW_004444129.1:3982085-4043740 GCF_000243295.1 Trichechus manatus latirostris | reverse complement strand
ATCTCAGGGAGACATTGGCACAGGTACCTCAACTTCGTCAACTCTGCAGTTGGGAGAGTGAGATTCCATTCCACATATTTTGTTGTTATTGCATGCCACCAAGTTGATTTGACTCATAGCAACCCTATATGACAGAGTAGAACTGCCCCATCAGGTTTCCTAGGCTGTAATCTTTACAGGAGCAGACCACCAGGTCTTTTCTCCTACGGAGTCACTGGTGGGTTCGAACCTCTGACCTTTTGGTTAGCATCCAAGTGCTTAACTGTTGCATTACCAGGGCTTCTTATTCCACACATAGCAGGGCTGCAAAGTTTAGCTCACACAGCACCTCAGCTATACATAAAAAATATATTTAGATTTCTGTCTAATCTTGCCTTCCCCCAGGCAGCTCCCCTGCACACCCACATACGCGCTCTCTTATACCATCTACACTCACACCTACATATGGCTAGAAAGAAAAATATTAACTAAAATGTCCCATCTAATTTAAAGCGTAGTCTGATCCAATAATGTAAACAGAAGTAGTGATCAGTCTATCTTGGATAAAAATGTTGAGTCTCTCAGATGAATTCCTTCCCTTCTACTTCACTCTCAAGATGCTGCTGGATGTTTGAGAAAAGGGATGTGACCTGCAACCTTCCATGGCAGTGGCGAAGAGTCCAGGCTTTAAATAGAAATCTCTTCTGCTTCCTCTGGTCTCTCAAATGACCTCGCTTGTCCACTGCGTGCCATGTGCCCTGTTGGCATCTGTGTCTGACATCTGCAGCTGGAGTAACTCATGACTGTGTTCTTCTTGGCATTGTCAGAACCTGGTGATTCACTCTGGCTGACTTGACGCCCAGTTCAGTTAGTGTTAAAGACCCCTCTGTGGTCTGGCTGTGACTATTGTGCCTCCTACAGTCATCCATTCTGCAGCCTTGGCACAGAACTACCCTGTCATGGTGATCACCTTCGTCTCTAGATCCAGACTGTCAGCTATTTCTGGACCCTGTTCCATGACACATTAGAACCAAGAATGGCTTTAGATTCTAAATATTAAGGTCCATCTCTATCTGGCCATTTGTGTTGATGAGGTTGTTTCCCTGATTGGGCTTGATAGGGCTTCTCTGTCTCCCTCACTTTATCCTGCTCTCTGTCCTTCCTACCAGAAGTCCCTGGGTGGTGCAATGGTTAACACACTTGCCTGCTAACTGAAAGGTTGGATGTCTGAGTCTATCCAGAGGCACCTAGTGAGAAAGACCTGGCAATCTACTTCCAAAAAAATCAGCTGTTAAAACCCTGTGTAGCACAATTCTACTCTGACACACCTGGAGTCATCATGAGTCAGAATCAACTTGACAACTACCTTGCCCTGAGCTAGAAAGAAAAGGTGAGATTTTTCTTTGACTTCTCCCCGGTCATATTTTCTCAGTACCCTAGAGTAGGCTCACCTGACATCAAGAGAGAAGGGAATTTAGCAAACCTGCTCTCGAGACAACAGCCTGGCTTGTGAAGCTTTAGTCTGGCTTACTTTGATTTTCAAAAGCTAAGTATTACCTAGGTCTTTACCTTTACATTCCTTCTATCAGTGTGATCATCTACCCCCAGGAAGATGGTTCTCTGATTGTTTGAGAAAAGTCTTGTATTCGGGAAGGTAAAGGAGAAAGCAAGAGTATTTAAAAACTAACTAACCCTTCTGCACATACATTGTTACAGGATGACTCACATACCCCTCCGTTAAAAAAAGGACAAGGGTGTCTTAGGATTTGGTGCTGAGATGCGTTGGAAAATGATCATTTTTTTTCTTTTCTTTAGATGGCCTTTTGATGACCTATTATCTAGCATTCTGTATAAGTAGAAAGGTCAGGGAACATCATAGAGAAGCAAGGTGGCATGAAAAAGAGCAGGAAGGAATGAAAAAGGCATTTGACAATTTTACAGAGACATGAGAACTAACACATCATTTCTCAGCACACACACACGCGCGCACGCACACATGCAGCACCCTGGACCAGGAAACAGTCAAGGCTAATTACTGTACCCATCCCTTACATTAAAGCAAGTGCCAGTGGAGGAAGAAATTATACTAAAGAGAGGAAGAAAACACATGGGAAAGAAAAGACTTTCAAGATTCATGACGATCTTTCAGATGTCTTTTTTTTTTTTTGAGAGTCTCTGGAACTTTAACTCTATTTAAAATCCTTACTCGGTTTTTATTTAAATGTTTTAAAAGTTGTCATTCAAATTTATATGTATATACGTATATATCAGTGGAGAAAAATTTGCTCTGGAAAAGGACAATTGGCTCACAGAAGGCATACTGTTTCACAGAGCGATTTCTAAACCAGATTTAGGCTTCGGGGCGCTCTGACTAACGAGTAAACTTAAACTTCACATTTAAGTTAATCAAGCAAAAGCTGGTCACTTGATCCCTGTTGGACTAGAAAAACTTAGAAACACTTTCTCCAACAGCTGAGAAACCATCAACAGATTCAAGGCAAAAATCACCTTGTTAATGTTGCTCTCCAGGGAATACCATGTGATAACGATCTTTGTGGTCTGTTCCTGGGCACCAATGGGGGAGTCAGAAAGGATGGCGGTTGAGTGGATTCTGACTCAAAGCAACCCTATAGCAGGAATCCTTTATTTAGACTTGTGGGTCTGGCTAGATAAACCAGAGGCTTTCGATGAGCGAGTCACTTGTTGTTGTTAGGTGCCGGTGAGTCGGTTCTGACTCATATCGTCCCTATGTACAACAGAGCGAAACACTGCCCGGTCCTACACCATCCTCACAACAGTTGCTGTGTTTGAGCCCACTGTTGCAGCCACTGTGTCAATCCATCTTGTGGAGGGTCTTACTCTTTTTCACTAACCCTCTGCTTTACCAAGCATGATGTCCTTCTCCAGGAACAGGCCCCTCCTGATAACATGTCCAAAGTACATATTCGTTGTTCAGCTTTTGCATGCATATGAGGCGATTGAAAATACCATAGCTTGGGTCGGGCACATCTTAGTCCTCAAAGTGACATCTTTGCAAGTCACCTACAAGGCGTTTAATACCCAGCAGCACTAAAGTTCCCAAGTGGTAAAATTCTTCATGTATATTAGAAAGTTTATTACGCCAGGTTAAAACCAAAACCAAAACAAAACAAAAAAAACCCGTTGCCGTCAGTCAATGGATTCAGTCTCATAGCGACCCTGTAGGACGGAGTAGAACTGCCCCATAGGGTTTCCAAGGCCGTAACCTTTACGGAAGCAGACTGTCACATATTGTACAACCATTACCACTATCTATTTCCAAATTTCCCATCACACTTAACAAAAGCTTAGTATTCCCTATTGCAAACACCTTTAGAGAGTCTACACATGAGATTAAGAGGTTCTAATTTAGCATAAGAGGACCCTTGGTCGGGAGTTCGAATCCACCAGCCCGTTTAGTAAAATGTAATGACTTCTGATTATTTTCAACCAGCTGAAATCAGGGAAGATGGACGTTTCCTAACTTAATTCCAACAAAAGTCTTTCCATAATTGGTGTATAGCTTGAAAATTTTAATAAAGCTGGCCAGCAATTTACGTCTCATTTGCCAACCTTCTCATATTGCATTATTGTTGTTAGTTGCAATTGAATTGATTCCAACTCATGGCGACCCTATGTGTTGCAGAGGAGAACTGCACTCTGTAGGGTTTTCAAGGCTGTGACCTTTTGAAAGCAAATCGCCAGGCCTTTCTTCCAAAGCACCTCTGGGTGGGTTTTAACTGCCAACCTTTCAGCTAGTAATCCAGCACTTAACCCTTTTGTGCCACCCAGGACCCTATGTCTTCGTTTGGATTTTCATATCTTACTGAAGTATATTTTAAGCTGACAATCACTAAAATGAGGTAGAAACAGTCTTTCAAATTAACACCACTGTGGTAAATCATCCTGGTTGTCATTTTGATTTGCCATCTTCCCCTTGTCTTCTTTTTAACAAATTGGAGAAGTAATGGAAAAAAAAAAAAGATTTAAAAAAAAATAATGAATCATTTTAATCACATTGATCTCATAAAAATATTATTTCTATATAATAATATAAAATGTTATTTAAAGATAGTAATAATTTTCCCTGAGCACAAAAATGTGTTCTGTATTATTAATAAAACAGAATGAAAATAATTTTTTAAATGTTTAATCATTTAAAATTTCTATTTTTTGTGTGTATGTTTGATAACGTGCATGATATATTGATTCAGTGGCACACCGTTTAATTTATAGACATCAAAATATTTTATACATACATTGAGGAATACACCCACAAATATTTTTTACTGTTGAGGAACAATATCAACAGGTTTAGGACTGTGGCTTTAAGCTCTTGACATATATTTTCCTAATTAATCCTCATAACAACTCTATGAGGTAGGTATTATTATCATTGCCATTTTGCAGATAACTAAAGAGGAACAGACAACTTCAGTAGCTCTGTAGGTTGCCCATAATCACAGAGTTAGTAGATCGCTGATTGGAAATTCAAACCCTAGCATCTGATGCCAACACTCATGTTCTAACAGTTGCCAAAGTGGCTCTCAGTAGATGACACACTTAAGACCCCAGACAGACTCAAGGTTAGGAAGTGGTTGATAATAGTTGCATCTTGTTTAGGTGCCAAGTTTGACTTAGGTGCTCATTTTTTTAAAATCTTACTTTAATTGAGTATCAATATTTATTTTATGGTTCGATTTAAGGTTGAAGATAGACAGCTACTGTAAGTTGACTCTAACTCATGACGACCTTATGTACAACAGAATGAAATGTTTCCCAGTCTTGGGTCATCCTCAAGATTGCCAGCTTGCTTGAGTACATCAATGTGGCTATTATGTCAATGCATCTCACTGAGGGTCCCCCTCAACTTTTCTGACTCTCTACTTCACCAAACGTGGTGTCCTCCTTAAGCAATTGACCCCTCTTGATGACGTGTCCAAAGCAAACAAATCAAACAATGTTCTGTTGTGATTCTTAGGGTTTGCACTGGCTAATTTTCAGAAGTGATCACCAGGCCTTTCTTCCTAGTCTGAGTCTGAAAGCTCCGCTGAAACTTGTCCACCACGGGTGACCTTGCTGATATTTGGAATACCAGTAGCATAGCTTTCAGCATCATAGCAACACACAAGCCACCACGGTATGACAAACTGACAGACAGGTGGTGGAAGGGATAAAAGATGTGCTAATTATTTCTTCTGTTACCCTTTCTTGTGGGAAAACGTATAGTTTGGAACACAAGGCAGTAACTAGAGTCCCACACATCAGTAGCTGGCAGCATGTTGTAACTGCAAGCAAAAAACTTAAAAGAAAACGGAGTTCCTTCATTATTGTCTGTCTAAACTTATGCCCAAAAAAGTGGCAGCATTATGACACCTACAAACCTTATAGCCATTTATGGAACTGATTAGGGAGGTGTCTGATTAGATCTTTGCTCTATCAAAAACATTTCCACAACCTTTTATACAGTCAATTTATGTACACTGTATAGGAACTTCTGAAACTTGGGTTACTCTGTGATGGGCAATGATGACTGCAGTGGGGCCATTATTGTCCATCATGTCAATGAGTGCTCTTTAACAAGGAGATTACTGACAAGATGGAGCATAATGACAATGCGGAAAATGTTACTATCCATCATGTCAGGCCACTGTCCACCCGCCTGGGTAAGGTCGGCTTGTTATAGAATCCTCATAGGCTAGCAAGTGGAGGCCACATATCTCAATGAAATAATCCCGTCATTTTTATTTTATTCTTATTTTCAAAATATGCCCAAAGGCTGCAAGCACTCTAATGTGTCAAGTTTCAGGCAGCAGTGAATTTCCGTGGCAGGTATAAGCCTCTAAAACAGGGTCTTATAATGGAAAAACTGACAGACCTTTAACTATAGCTGCACTAACGGTAGTCCCTATGATAAAAGCTAGCTTAATAAACTACAATTTGGTCCAATTATGTGGGGCTGGTACAATCTCCGCTAAGCCTGGTGTTCATCCTGACCTAATAATTTGTGCACTTCAGATTGTATGTATTGGCAGTTTCTAAATGGGTTCCTTTTCCCCTGAATGTAGGCTGCGTGATGAATCCAGGCTCATGGTTTTGACTGTCAGGTCCCTGCGCCTGGGAGATTAAATCAGTGAGTATGCAGCAAGACTTGTCCGTGAAGGAGGAAAGAATCAGTTGTGGTCATGAGTGAACAGCAGGAGCTTTACCTGACCTTCCTATAACTCTAGAAAGTCACAGTCAGCAGGCATAAGAAAGGACAGTGAAATTGTGACTGTTAGAGAGGTAGGGCAGTTATGGAATGCAATCAACAAATACACATTCATAAAGCCAGGGGCCAGGAATGATGCCAAGCCCTAGGGGAGCAAAGGGAAATAAGAAATATTATTTTTTTAAAGGAGCCCATACTTTAGTGGGAGATAAAAATGTTAAGAAATAAATACAAGTTTTCTTGTTTTGCTCCCTAGTGAGCCAGAATAGGGTAGGAGTAAAGGACAAGTGCTGAGCACCTTGGTTTCCTTATATCACTTACCATCATATCACCCATCCATCCATCCCTCTGTCCATCCATTCATCTGACATTTCCTGAAGGCCTTTTATGTGTTGAGCCCTGTTTTCTTCCTAGCACTTAACACCTTTTCCTTCAAACCAGCCTCTTTTCCCAGCTTTCCTGTTCTGGTTTGAGGTATCAGTATTCTTCCATTCATGTCTTCATCATCACCAACTCAACATGGAACCACAATGAGTCTTTCCTCATAGGCCTTGTTGATTCTATTTCCTCTTTCTAATTCCCATAGTTACCACCCTAGTTCAAGCTCTTGGATGATAAGCAGAGTGCCTCGTACACATAGGAACTCAGTTAGTGTTTGGCCTGGAAGAGAATTAGCTCACACATTGACCACTAGTGGTCATCCAGGTGGTTCCCCTACTTCCTGTCACTCTTTATTCCATCGCCTTACTTTAGTTTTCTACATATCTCCTTTTGTTGTTTTAATACTTAGTGCCATGAGTTTAGGGACCTTGCTTTGTTCACTGCTGACAAATGAACTCAATGCTTAGATGGATAGAACCCTTTGATCCATGCCAGTAAATACTTGTTGAAAGAATGAATGATTCGTCAAAACTTAGCCCAGCCTCACTTCCTCCAGGAAACTTTCTATGACTCCCATTCCCAAAAGTGAATGATTGAGATACAATCACCCCTAACTGTGAGTGACTGAGATGGCCTTCCTCCCTCACAACTTCTGTTACTTGTTGTTGTTGTTAGTCTCTCTTGGTCTTGTTGCCATCAAGTCTACTTCGATTCATAGTGACCCCATGCGTATTCATGCATTCTTCCGTTTATTGAACACCTAATATACTTTAGGCTCAGAGCTTGGTCTTGTAGAAAAAATAGTATGAGTATCTGCTCCCAAGAAATGTATAATCAAGTCGGAAAACTAAGTTCATGTACAAATACAAGTCAAAGGAATACGAGATATGCTTCGTAAGATTGATTCTGAAGAGCTATAGGTCAGTACACAGATATTTTGTGATCACCCACCTGAACAAGGCAAGCGATGGGCACTGGGAATAAAACAATAAATAATGCATAATTCCTGACCACTATAATAATTTCCAGTTGATTGTGGAAGACTGTCATTTAAATATATCATAAGATAAGCAGTATTAAGAAAAATGCTACAGAAGGACAGATGCATAGCACTTTATTCAATTGGAAATTCAGAGATGGCTTCCTGAACAGATGACTCCTGAGCTGAGTAGTCATTTATTTAATGTACCTATCATGAAGCTATTGATGAAGGCATTGGTGGCTCAGTGGTAGAATTCTCGCCTTTCATGTGGAGATTCCAGTTTGACTCCCACCAATGCATCTTACGCACAGCCACCACTCATCTGTTAGGTGAGGCTCACATGTTGCTATGTTGCTGAACAGGTTTCAGTGGAGCTTTCAGACTAAGATGGACTAGAAAGAAAAGCCTGGTGATCTACTTTCAAAAAATCAGCCAGTGAAAACCCTATGCATCACAATGGTCAGATTTGCAATCCATCTCATGGAGATGGTGCTGGACCAGGCATCATTTTGTTCAGTTGTACATGGGGTCGCAGTGAGTCAGGGGCCAACAACATGTAACTCTTAGTATACACCAAACAACAACATCATGTAACTCTTCATATACACCAAACATAGTTCTAGACACTGTCCATACTTTTAATACTCACAGCAATCCTACAAGCTAGGTACTTTTATTGCTTCCATTTCTCTTGTTGTTATTTGTTAGGTGACATTGAGTCGGTTCCAACTCATAGTGACCCCATGTATGACAGAACTAAACATTGTCCAGTCCTGTGTCATCCTCACAGTCATTACTACTTTTGAGTCTATTGTTGCAGCCACTCTTTCAGTCCATCTCATTGAGAGTCTTCCTCTTTTTCACTAACCCTGTACTTTACCAAGCATGATGTCGTTCTCCAGGAACAGGTCCCTCCTAATTACATGTCTAAAGTATGTGAGATGAAGTCTTGCCATCCTTGCTTCTAAGAGCATCCTGGCTGTACTTCTTCCAAGACAGATTTGTTTGTTCTTCTGGCAGTCCATGGTATATTCAATATTCTTTACCAGCGCCATAATTCTAAGGCATCAATTCTTCTTTCTTCAGTCTTCCTTATTCATTGTCCAGCTTTCACATGTTATGAGGTGATTGAAAATACCATTGCTTGGGTCATGTGCGCCTTAGTCCTCCAAGTGATATCTTTGCTTTTCAACACTTTAAAGGCGTCTTTTGCAGCTGATTTGCCCAATGCAATACCTCATTTGATTTCTTGATTGAGGCTTCCATGGGTGTTGATCGTGGATCCAAGTAAAAGGAAATCCTTGACAACTTCAATCTTTTCTCCATTTATCATGGTGTTGCTTATTGGTCCAGTTGTAAGGATTTTTGTTTTCTTTATGCTGAGGTGCAATCCATACTGAAAGGTATAGTCTTTGATCTTCATCAGTAAGTGCTTCAAGTCCTCTTTGCTTTCAGCAAGCAAGATCATATCATCTGCATATCGCAGGTTGTTAATGAGTATTCCTCCTATCCCGATGCCACATTCTTCTTCATATAGTCTAGCTTCTCAGATTATTTGCTCAGCATACAGACTGATTAAGTATGGGGAAAGGATATAACCCTGATAGACATCTTTCCTTATTTTAAACCATGCAGTATCCCCTTGTTCTGTTTGAAAGACTGCCTTTTGGTCTATGTCCAGTTTCTGAATAAGCATAATTAAGGGTTCTGGAATTCCCCATTCTTTGTAATGTTATCCATAATTTGTTATGATCCATATAGTCAAATGCCTTTGTATAGTCAATAAAACACAGGTATCTTTCCGGTATTCTCTGCTTTCAGCCAAGATCCATCTGACATTAGCAATGATATCCCTCCTTCCATGTTCTCTTCTGAATCTGACTTGAATTTCTGGCAATTCCCTGTTGATGTACTGCTACAACTGCTTTTGAATTATCTTCAACAAAATTTTAGCTGTGTGTGATGTTAATAATATTGTTCAATACTTTCTACATTCTGTTTGATAATTCTTTGGAATGGGCACTAATATGGATCTCTTCCAGTTAGTTGGCCAGGTAGCTGTCTTCCACTTTCTTGGCATAGATGAGTGAGTACTTCCAGCATTGCATTTGCTTGTTGAAACATCTCAATTGGTATTCTATCAATTCCTGGACCTTTGTTTTTCACCAATGCTTTCAGTGCAGCTTGGTCTTCTCGCTTTAATACCACTGGGTCTTTATCATATGCTACCTCGTGAAATGGTTGAATGTTAACCAATTCTTTTTGGTACAGTGACTCTGTGTATTCCATCTTCTTTTGATGCTTCCTGTGTTGTTCAAAATTTTGTCCATAGAATCCTTCAATATTACCACTTGAGGCTTGAATTTTTTCTTCAGTTCTTTCAGCTTGAGAAATGCTGAGCGTGTTCTTTCCTTTTGGTTTTCTAACTCCAGGTCTTTGCACATTTCATTATAATACTTTACTTTGTCTTCCTGAGCCACCCTTTGAAATCTTCTGTTCAGCTCTTTTACTTCATCATTTCTCCCTTCACTTTAGCTACTCTACCTTCAAGAGCAAGCTTCAGAGTCTCTTCTGACATCCATTTTGGTCTTTTCTTTCTTTCCTCTCTTTTTAATGACCTTTTGCTTTCTTCATCTATGATGTCCTTGATGTCATCCCACAGCCTGTCTGGTCTTTGGTCGTTAGTGTTCAATGCGCCAAATCTGTTCTTTAGACGGTGTCTAAATTTAGGTGGGCTATACTCAAGGTCATGCTTTTGTTCTCGTGGACTTGTTTTAATTTTCTTCAGCTTCATCTTGAACTTGCATAAGAGCAGTTGATGGTCTGTTCCACAGTCAGCCCCTGGCCTTGTTGTAACTGATGATATTGAGCTTCTCTATTGTCTCTTTCCACACGTTGTCAATTTGCTTCCTGTGTAGTCCATCTAGCAAGATCCACATGTATAGTCGCTGTTTATGTTGTTGAAAAAAGGTATTTGCAATGAACAAGTCATTTGTCTTGTAAAATTCTATCACAAAATATATCTGGTGTGATTTTTATCACCAAGGCTATATTTTCTAACTACAGATCCTTCTTCGTTTCCAATTTTTGCATTCCAATCACCAGTAATTATCAATTTATCTTGACTGCATTTTTGATCAATTTCAGACTGCAAAAGTTGGTAAAAATCTTCAATTTCTTCATCTTTGTCATTAGTGGTTGGTGTGTAAATTTGAATAATAGTTGTATTAACTGATCTTCCTTGCAGGACTATGGATATTATCCTATCACTGACAGCGTTGTAGTTCAGGATAGATTTTGAAATGTTCTTTTTGGCAATGTATATGATGTCACTCCTCTTCAATTTGTCATTCCCAGCATAGTAGACCATATGATTGTGTGATTCAAAATGGCCAATACCAGTCCTTTCAGCTCACCAATGCCTAGGATTTCGATCTTTATGCCTTCCATTTCATTTTTGATGACTTCCAATTTTCCTAGATTAATACTTTGTACATTCCACATTCTGATCATTAATGGATGTTTGCAGCTGTTTATTCTTATTTTGAATCATGCCACGTCAGAAAATGAAGGTCCCAACATGTCGTGGGATTGTTAACCAATGTCATAAAACAATACGTGTACTAACTGTTTAATGAGAAACTAGTTTGTGCTATAAACCTTCATTTAAAGTAAAATAAAAAAATAAAAGAAAATGAAGGTCCCAAAAGCTTTACTTCATCCATGTCTTTAATGTTGACTCTAACTTTGAGGTGGCAGCTCTTCCCCATTTTTATTTTGAGTGCCTTCCAACCTGAGGGGGCTCATCTTCTGGCACTATATCAAACAATGTTAAGTTGCTATGCATAAGATTTTCACTGGCCAATTTTTTTAGAAGTCGATTGCTAGGTATTTCGTCCTAGTCTTTCTTAGTCTGGAAGCTTCGCTGAAACCTGTCCACCATGGGTGACCCTGCTAGTATTTGCAATACCGATGGCATAGCTTCAAGCATCGCAGCAACCCTCAAGCCACCACAGTATGGCAAACTAACAGAGGAATGGTGGACTTCCATTTTACCAATAAGGAAATCAAGGCTCAGAGAAGTTAATTAACTTTTTCAGGTTACACAGCTTATAAGAGTTGGAGCCAGGATTCAAGCTCTGGCAATCTTTTTCCTTTGTGTCTATAGACTACAAAACTGAAAGACAAAAAACAACCTGGCAAAATATTTCCAGCACACATAGCTGGCAGTGTTCAGATTTCTTTAAAAAAGTTAAAAACTCCAATAGAAAAACGGAAATAGAACATTAAAAGGCAATTCCTAAAAGAAGAGAGATAAATGATTATCAAATATATGAAAAGGTTTAACCTCACTAAAAAGAAATACAAAATAAAACAAGATCCTGATTTAACCTACTAAACTGCAAAATGTTTTATTTAATTTTTGCTATAGCCTTTCTGAGAAAAACTTCTCTCTGAGAATTTGTGCCAAAAGTCTTAAAGTGTTGCATATTCTTTGATTCAACAAACGCACCTTCAGTATTTTATATAAAGGAAGATAAAATTAATGTTTAAATAATTTTATTAATAAAGATATTCATCACAGTGTTTTTATAACTATGAAAAATTAGAAATAATTAGAAATAATATCAAACCAAACCAGTTGCCATCGAGTTGATTCCAACTCATGGAGACCTCCCAGTAGAGGATCGATTATATAAACCATGGTACTGCCACACAATAGATTTCTATGCAGCCATTAAAATGTAATATTGTAGGATAATATAGAATGACATAAAAATTACTCATAATTTATGAGTAAGTAGAAATAGTTATAAAACAATTTTTTAAATAAAAACTCTACCTAAGTACAGATTAAAATTTCTATGTGTTAAAATATCAGTACTGGTCATTTCATGATGATGTAATGGGAGATTTTTTATGTTTTTCATTTTGCTTATCTGAGTTTCCTGTAAAATTAAAATGCATTGCTTTTATAAGGGAAAAATGAGAAAACTCTTTTTTTGAGGTGAGTTATTTATTTGACAAAGTAGGGAAGATGTGTAGGCAGAGGAGACAGTGTCAACAGTTTGTCTTTGGGAGGTGGGGGAATAGATGCATTTTTGAGAAAAGGTGAGGATTCATCAATGCCCTTGAGGGCCATGCTAAGGACACAGGCTTGGTTCTGAAGATAATGAGCCACTGACAGGCATCAAGCAGGAAAGCAGAGAGCTGGCCAGAGCTCCAGTTCATACTAACCGGTCTGTGGGCAGAGTGGTAAGTGAAGCCTGGTAGAGAGACCAGAGTCAAGGCTTTGCGAGCGTTCAGGAAGAGATGGTCAAGTTCTGACCCAAATCCACAATGATGATAGGGCAGGAGCAATGCATTCTGAGAAATATTTAGAAGGTAAACACATCAAGGATGTTCTTCAAAGAAGCAAAAAGCTTAAGTGTGATTTTTCACTTAAGGTTAGAACTTACATAGGGGAAGAGGCTGAATATACTGGAGGGAGGTGATTCAAGGGTGCAAGTCCCAAGCGGCAGGAGAGGATGGGCGCCCAGCCACAGGCAAGGGCTATGCCTGTGCCGGTCTTCCTTGTGCAGCCTCTTTTATGTGCTTATCTTTGGCCAGCGAACACCAGTTCTGCATTTTGAGCAGTCTCTCTCTCTCTCTCTCTCTCTCTCCCTGTGTATGTCAAACTCTTCATTATCCAACTCTGGCCTAGGCAGCTGCAATCCACTGGGGTAAAACACGGTGTTTCTCTTTCCAAGGGCTGTGGGTGAGGCAAGTTGTCTGGAAGAACCTGAGTGCTGAGCTTGCTGTGACACATGTGGTTGGGATGTAGATCTTATCTCTCATTCTTAATTCCTGTGAGGTAAGTACTCAGCTCTACTTTCCAGATGAGGAAATTGAGGCTCAGAAATGTTTATACATTTACCCAAGATAATGTGGGTTGGTAGAGCTGGGATTAAGTCTCTGGCTTGTATGACCCCAAAGCCCACTCTTACCATGACCATGTTGTGGAAGTTGTGTTCCACTAGATTAGAGGCTTAAGAGGCTGGAGGCAAGGAGGTCAATAGAGAGATTTCTGCAGAAACTAGACGTAAGGGGATAAGTGCAGTGGTGACAGTGGGAACAGAAAGCCATAAATGGAATTGCATTGGGAAACATAATTTAGGTAGAATGGACAAGACTTAGTCTTGGAAAGTCATAGGACAAACTGCCTGATTACTATATCCCAAAATGGCATCATCCATGCCCCAGATCTTGGTTTCTAAATAACATTCCATCACTGGCTGATTCCAGAGCTGGAGCAGAGAAAGTACAAAGTGAATCTGGAATGTCTTATTGTACCAGCATGCAAGGGCATGCTCAAAGATTAACGGGGCCATGTCAAAAGGACACAGGACCTGGCTTGAAGGAATTGTCACTGTTCACACTGGAGATGATTTGAAAAACAAAGAATAATAAATACATTTTGAAAAGAGTCCACAAATTCATGATGATGATGATGATGATCAAAGTACACAAAAGAAGGGACAGCTCTTCTCTACAGAAGAATGCTAGCTGACAAATGTAGAAAAACGACAGAATTAGAAAATGACCATTTTGCAACCCCCCTGGGTAATAAGTGATTTTAGACAAGTATCATCAGTGGGTGCTAAAACCATTGAGCAAATGGTTATTGAAGAACAGGGTGTTCACACTGACTTAAAGTATCGCCATCCATTACCTATTATTTATAAAAGTAAAAATGTGTTTTTATAATGGAGAGATCTTGTGGATACCAAGTATCAAACTTAGCATCACCAATAAAGACAAAACAAAACCATCAGTATATGCTTCCTTGTATGATGTAATAGGAAGCACATAATATCACCTTTATAACATTCTTGCCAAATGTTTAACGTGGGTCGAATCATGAGGAAACAAATCCAGAATGTGGGCATTCTACAAGACAACTTAGAAACTTAGAAAGTTTCCGTGTCTTGAAAGACAAAGAAAAAAAAAAAAGGGAAGGTGATTGTTCCAGTTTAAGAAACAAAAGAGACATGACAACCAAATGCAAAGCGTGAAATGTCATTGGATCCCAGATTCTTGTGAGGCTATGAAAGGCCATTGTGGGAGAACTGGGAAATTTGACTATAGACTGTGCGTAGACAATATTTAATAACCAATCTTAAATTTATTGGACTTGATAATGGTATTGTAGCTGAATAGGTGAATGGCTGTTCCTTAGGAGATAGATGCTGAAATACTTACGGGTACAGTATCATAAAATCTGCAAATTGTTTTTTAAATATGTAGAGGGATGTTTTCAATTAGTGAATTAAAAATGTGTCCATTATGTTTATAATAACTAAAATAGAAAATTACCTAACTGATAAGGACAAAATGGAATTTCAAATTATAAAAATGGCATTTTCTGGTCTGAGAACCATAAGAAATCATTTATGCCTCTCCAAAAGTCGAAGCTCTGCCTATCCCAAGGAGGAAATCATTTGTTCATCATGATAATGTAGTCTGTAATTCGAGGTGGATCTAGTAGATAAACCAAAATGGTTTAGACCCAGCAATCCCTCTCCTAGGTATTCATACCGAGGAAATGAAAACTTATGGTCACACAAAAACTCGTAAGTGAATGTTTATAGCTGTGTTTATAATCATCCCAAAAGTCCTTCAGTAGATGAATGGGTAAATAAATGGTAATACATCCATGCAATGGAGTACTACTCCACAATAAAAAATAATGAACTATTCATACCTGGGACAAGATGGGTGAATCTCAAAAGCATTTATAAAAAGTGAAAGAAGCCAGATTAAAATGTTGCATACTACATGATTTCATTTATATTATGATATTTTTGAAAAGACGGAACTATGTAACAGAATAAATCAGCAGTCAAAGGGGTCACAGTTTGGGGGAGGGTGTGACTACAAAGAAAAAGCATAAGGGAGTTTTTGGGGGTGATGGATCTGTTCTATGTCTGATTGTGGTGGTGGTTGCACAAATCTATAACCAAAAACCAAACCCATTGCTGTCGAGTTGATTCCAACAAATCCACGAATTAAAATTCTTAGAACTGCACACACACATACACACACAAAAAAAAATGATGAATATTACTGTATGTTAAACCAGAAAAAGGATAGAATAAAATTATGTAACACTAGAATTTTAAAATTTTAATATTAACAAAAATATTAACCTATTATAAGAAATGTTGCTGTTATTGTTAGGTGCCATTGAATCCATTCTGACTCATATTGACCCTACGTACAACAGAATGAAATACTGCCTGGTCCTGTGCCATCCTCACAATGGTTGCTATGCTTGAGCATATTGTTGCAGCCACTGTGTCAATGCATCTCTTTGAGGGTCTTCCTTTTTTTCCACTGACCCTCTACTCTAGCAAGCATCATGTCCTTCTCCAGGAACCGGTCGCTCCTGATAACGTGCCCAAAATATGTGAGACGAAGTCTTGCCATCCTGGCTTCGAAGATGCATTCTGTGTCATCTGCATATCTCAGGTTGTTAATGAGTCTTCCTCCAATCCTGATGCCAACTTCTTCCTCATATAGTCCAGCTTCTTGGATTATTTGCTTAGCATACAGAAATAGGGTATATTTAAATGACATGGAAATGCAGCATTATTACCATTTGTAAAAATTCATAAAGCTATATACATTTATGATTTGTGCACTTTTCAAAATGTATTATACTTCAATAAAAAGTTTAAAACATAAAGAAATGGTTTATTTGCTCTAGTGGGTGTACTTTTTTAAAGATGAAAATAACATGTTGATTAAATAATACGTTAGCAATAGCCCCTGCAAGTCTGGAGTTAAGGCATAATTTCAGCCAAGTGTACTATTCTTGTTGCTTCTTTAAACTTTTCTTCATTTCATGGCAGAGTGACAGGGCATACCCACCACCTTCCTACATTCATGGCATAGAAACATAGACCATTCAAGTCATCTGATCCTCTCAGCTATTTATCATTTAGAATATCACATGACATCTATATGTCTGCTAATATAGCACCTACCCCTTCCCCTCACCATTTAAGAAGTTACATTATTATGAACAGTGCAAATTGGACTGGGAGTACTGTTTGCCCAGATTTCAGTGTAATGTCTAAGATTATTTGCAGATTCTCTAGTTGAGTAAGAATGCATTGCATCTTGCATTTATATCATGTTTTAAGATTGTATTGGGAGAAACGTAGGGAAAGGAAATTTAGTGTTTATTAAATACCAAGCATTGTGCTAGGTGTTTTGCACTTGCTAATTTATTCAATTCTCACAATTAACAGTTTAGGTCAGAGTATTATCCCCTTTTTTTATGAAGAAAATGACTATAGTGACTTTTCCAAGGTTTCAGAGTTAAAAAATGGTGTAAGTAGGATTCAGGCCCAGCTCTACGCACCTCAGAAACAGAATTAGCAAGGTAATTGCTATCCTAGTCCCACTGCTGATGTCATAAGGCTTCCCAAATAAACAAGTGGCCTCTGCTGTTAAGACCGTTACACAAGAAGATTAGCTGCTACTTAGGGGGCTGACTACACTTTGTTTTCTAACCGTACAATAGATTTTTGATCCTGAAGTTTCGTGCCTTTTAGTGAGAGCAGTGGTGGTTCAGTGTTAGAATTCTTGCCTGCCTTGTGGAGAAGCAGGGTTCAATTCCTGGCCAATGCACTTCATGTGCAGCCACCACCTGTCTGTCAGTGAAGGTTTGTGTGTTGCTATGATGCCGAACAGGTTTCAGTGGAGCTTCCAGACTAGGAAGGACTAGAAAGAAAGGCCTGGTGATCGACTTCCAAAAATCAGCCAGTGAAAACCTATGGATCACAATGATCAGATCCCCAACAGATAATGGGGATGGTGCAGGACTGGCCAGTGTTTTGTTCTGTTGTGTAAGGGGTCGCTGTGAGTAGGGGACCTACTCAATGGCAGCTAACAACAATAACAGAGGTTTTGCCACATGGTTGGGTACGTAGAACTTCTGAGGAATGCGCAGGTCCCAAAAATGTGGGACATTCTCTCCCAGTAAGTGATTTCATCAGGGGTTGGATGAGGCCGTTGATTATCAATACCATAGCACTTTGGAGGCCCAATATCTATAAAATCCCATTTCTTGAAATTCTCAGCCAAAATTCCACACAACGATGGAAATTTGTCCTCAAGTGACAACCTCCTTACTACAGGACTTATGAACTCATACACCTGGATTTCTTCCATGGACCAATTCCAGCTGTCCTACCTTTTGATGATTTATTTCCAATACCTTCCAGGCTTTACCTAGGAACTCCACCATGAAAAGACAGCAGGAATTCTAGGGAGTTGTCATGGCAACCTCTAGATATCATCTTCAGAATGCCCCCTGGCTGTTGAGTCCAGATTTATCACAATTATATTTATGTATGGAGGTGAGCTCTTGCCTAGACAACCAGACCCCAGGTAAATGGTTCTGATTTGTACTTACATGGATCACTCTAACCCTCCCAGCAGTGAGATTTTAGGGACCTTCTCTTGAACGTTGGCTTACTGGTGGCTGCTTGTCATATTTACATGGGCCTATAATTCAAATGGAGCCCTGGTGGCTCAGTGGTTATGTGATATGGCTGCTAACCATTGGGAGGGGTGCATTTGTCTTTGCATTTTATCACAGGAAAACTTAAGAGTTTATCCAATTGGTATGAAGGCATTTGATGAGAAATTTGTATCAGCTGCCCTTTTCTCCCCAAAGCGAAGTGGGTTGGCTGAGCACTTATTTCAGAATTATTTTTATCTCCTCTTTGTCTCATGATCCATGCTTGAAACAATGGCATCACAAAATCCACTGACGCAGTATCTGCTTCCAAGCAGGATGGCACTGGCTTTTACCCGCATCTTGTGCGGTGGGTGTTTGTCTAGTATTGTCATTGCAATTTTTATTGCATCTCATGATGTGTGCAGATGTGCTGGGTTAGCAACCCAAGAGGAAAAGAGACTCTGCTCAATATCCTCGTTCCCCAATGACACTACCTTATAGAATCACTTTCTGGGCTACCTCCTTTGGGATGCCGTAACCATTTAAAGTCTCTGGATTTTGGTGTTTTAACAAGGGTTTAATTACTAAGGTAAGTGTATGCACCTGCTAAGGCATTCCTAATTATTTGATAATGGTGCAATCTTTCTCCATACAGCCAGTTTTGTGGTGTAAGCTACACTAATGAAGCACACTGAGAGAACATATTCCCCCAATGTTGGGGAAGCTTATTTAAATTAAATAAATTTGCAAAGGACTGAATTTTTACCACTGGCCTCAACAATTATGCATCGCTATTTCATGCTGGAAGCCAATAGGCACCATATCGGAATGAGGACGCTTCTTACTCCTTTTGCTCTTCAAAGCATCTTTAAGTGAGACAGTGTCAACCTTAAAATTTTATCTTTTCCAAATTGCTTCACATACCCTGCCTTGTCCCATGCCTGTCTTTGAAAAAACTAGCTTATCTCTTTTGTTGTTCACTTGGCAACAATGGATAGAAGCACTGTTTTGACAATGCCGGAAGTTGTTGTTTTTTTTCCCCCACCTAATTCTTCCCATTGCCACATGTGGTCTACGGTGGTTTAGTAATAAGATCATTGCTGTAACATCTGCAAATTAGCACCTTGCATTGCAGCCTTTCTGGAAACTTGCTGATGGTTTGCAATTGCAGTAAGTCAGGGTTGACACTATATCCAAGTGTTTCAAACTTTGTTGTTTTGGGCTAAAAAAAAGAAGGTTCCAACAGGCAGATGGTTTCCGAGCCCCTGTTAGAAGCTACGTTAGCGAAACACAGCGTCTCATTTCTCCAGCACACACGTTCATGCAGGGCTCGAAGTTGCTTTGATGAGAATATATACTCTTCTAAACTGGTTCTATCACTTCTTCTCAGATTGTTTGTCATTTACTCTTTCTGCTGAAATATTTTGGGAATCAGATCAGTTCACTCATTTTCAGGTGGCCATCATTAACACAGTTTTACATGTAAAGATGAAAGAACTTCTTTAACCATCTAATTTTGATCACTTTTTTGTAAATGAAATTGATTTTGTAAAGTTTTTGATGAAACAAGAGCATGACTTTAAATCCACCAATGACCTGCTGTCGAGATTGTAAACTGTTTACAAATGACAAGCAAGACAAATGAGCACTGGGCAAGAACACATACAAATTCAAAACTGTCACAAACAAGGATCAAGGGATTAATAGAGTGGTCAGGGACAGTCAGGACCCAACTTTGAAGCTGCTGAACGACAGCTTTGAATTGTGCCAGGGGTCAGATGCCTCACACGCCACCATAGTGACATCCAGCTTATTGCCACGCAGGTCTAGATTGTGCCGTCCCTGCTTTATCACACCATCTAACAGGGCTGGAGAATGCAGCAACTGGGGACCGCTAAGAGCAAAGCGGAGGCACTATGGGAGGGGCGCGGGTAGCAGAGCGGATAACTTGCAGTGCCAGGCAATTCAAAAGGCGGAGGGGGCCTCCCAGCTGATTCCTTGGTGTCCTGGAGATCTCTGTTATTAATGTGGCTGGGGGCATGTACTGCTGATAATTACCGCTAGCTGGAATAATTAATAAGAATAATTGCTCGGCTTGGAAAGGGAAAGGGAAGCTCTGGGAGGAGGAAGAAGCAGGCTAGAGGAGCAAGAGACTCCCCAAGCGCATTTATATAGACAGGAAGTTCAGCAGAAAGCATCCTGAGAATCAAAGAGTTGTCTGGATGCCAAGGGCAAAAGTTAAGAGATACCGAGTGAGGCCGAACTCGATAGTCTTATCTTGGAACGCAGCAGAGATGAAGCCTGTCATGGCTGCGGTGAAGGGTGACTCCCTTTGGAAATAGTAGGTGGAGGTTGTGAAAAAAAAATACAATGTGAAGGGAATTACAAAGAGGCCTAAAATGAGCAGACAAGTCTGTGTTTCTGGTTTAAACCCAATAGTGCCAGCAGGAGAGCAGCAAAAAGGAAGAAGAGTAAGGAATGATGCCCCAGTGAGAGTTTGGGAGAGTTTATCCCAGCTTGAAGGAAGAAAAGCATCCATTAGAAATGAAGCATCGGTGTGGACAGTGTGTAAAATAACCACAATTTTGATGTAATAGGGTAAATTTTCTCAACACCACTTACAGGGTTGCAACACAGTTCTCGACGTTGCGCTTTCTACTTATTAGACTTAAATATTCCCTCGAAGGCAGGACAAACATATGTTTGGCAAAACTTAAATAGAAGAGGAAACTGGATGTGAAAATTTAAGTGTGAGCAGCACATGGTGTCTGGCGTCCAGAGCTCTGTAATGACACACAGATCGAGGGAGCTGAGCCCAGGCACTGGGTGTTCACCATGACCCTCTGCAGGAGACAGGGCACCACATGCAATGTTGCGTTATGAGATAAGAAAAGCACATAGAAGTGAGAGGTGATTCCTCTGTCTTGATAGGAATCATACAGGAAGAGCAATTAAAGCCAAAAAAGATGGATTTACCAAATTATCCCTAACAACATTTGATGTTAGGCATTCCATGTCAATGGCTAATGCCCTTAACCCTCTGTCTGTGCAGCATAAATGGATTACAGTCCTAAAACCGAAAGAAGGAAGGCTACTCAAATAGCCAATGACGGGAAGTGGGGGAAGGGAGTAGGGGGAGAGCAGGGAACTTTCCAAGGTTCTACTGCTGCACACAGAGGAGTCGATACTCCCCCCACCAAGTTCCTATCAGCTTGGGGTAGCAGCCACTGCTGGGTAAAGGGCTTGCATGCCCTGAAGACAGCTGTTGCTCATCTTGGGTTGAGCACCATTGTGTCCAGATGGCATTTAGAGAATTCCAAAGGGCAGAATACTAAATGATCAATGCTTTTTTAATGAATGTGGCAGCAGGGGGATAAGAGAAGCAAATGTAAATCAGACTCCCAGTTTCAGTCCAGGAGACAAGGCCAGGTAGTGCCCCTTCCAAGACAATGGCAGAAAGGACTAGGGGACGGCCTAAGTCTAACAAGTATGTTTTGAGGAAGTTTTGCCTACTCTAACTAAACATGGCTAAAACACTGAACTAGACCTTAAAGTTGGTAACTACTCTCAGGTGACCCCTTCACGCTTCTAGTTCTCCAATCAATGGCATTGGTGAGAGTGGAAGTCAGGGCATGGGGTGGAGTTGGTGGTATCTATCAATAACATGAAGGGTCTGTGAAGTCCTTGCATGGTGCAAATGATTCACGCTCGACTGCTAACCTAAAGGTTGGTGGTTCGAACCCACCCAGCAGCACTGTGGAAGAAAGGCCTGGTGATCTGCTTCTGTAAATATTACAGCCAGGAAAACGACAGAGCCATTCTTCTGTCGTATGAAGTGTTTATGGAATCCAACAAACGGTTAATGTACTTGGCTGCTAACCAAAAGGTTGGCAGTTCAAGTCCACCAGAAAGCTCCTTGGTAGAAAGGCCTGGAGATCTACTTCTGAAAAATCAGCCATTGAAAACCCTATGGAGCACATTTCTACTCTGACACACATGGGGTCGCCACGAGTTGGAGTTAACCCGATGGCAACTGGTTCATGAAGGATCTTCAGAGTCCAGAGTAAATCCTGAGCATGGAAGTTGAGGCAGTGCTGCAGATTAAAAAGACATTCAACATTTCTCTCACAGCTTTGAAAAAGTGTGGTTGAAGAAGTGTGAGTGATTACTGGCACGAACATTTCAATTGGAGTATGTGGGGGCTGTGGGGACTGGGAAGTGGGGCAGGGGTGAGAGGGGAAAAGGAAGGAGTCAGAGTTTGGAGAGACCCTGACTCATTCACTAAGAAAAAGGGAAGAATACAGTCAGCGTCTTTGCCATCCCATCTAGTTGTATAATATCCAGAGTCCTCATTTCCAGTTGGTGCATTAGCAGGAAGGAAGTGAAGCATTGAGAGAAAATTCTGTTAGCAGGGTGGAACAGAAAGCACAAGGGCTTTGAGGTCAAACACATATAGGACTGAATCCTGGTTCTGCAGCTCACTCAGAGCAATCTTAGACAAGATACTTGTTGTTAGCTGTCATGGCAACCTCATGCACATGGAGATCGACCACTGTGATCCATAGGGTTTTTATCAGTTGAGTTTTTGGAAATAGATCTCCAGGCCTTTCTCCCAGACAAGATGCTTAACCTCCATAAAATGTGGACAGTAATACTTACCTGATAGGATTGGTGTCAGAATTAAATATATAAATGTGCCTAGCTCATTTCCTGGCGTATAATAGGTACTCAAAATACGTTATTTCTCACTCCCCAAACCCTTCCTAGACATTTATGGCCTTGCTCTCCTACTCTTTCTATCACCCTTTTCCCAGCGCCTCTGTAAGTGAGTAAATAACATACCTAATTACACAACGTTTGATGAGAAACCCTAGCTACCTTGCCTTACAAGGTTTAAGCATCAAGTAATTTCTGTTTCCTTGTCATGGTATCCGTAATTGACACTCTTGTACAAGCAGGGTGGTGCCCTGGTCCATTCAAGATATATTTACTGAGTGCCTTGTAGGAGTCAGGAAGCATGCCTGCTTCCAGTGTGACTGATGCCTTCATTTTCTCCAAATACCAAGCCCAGAGCTGTCCCAGGGAGCAATAAATTGGCGGTGAATTCCCTGGTGCCACCCTTCTGAAGGGAGGCCTTCATATCGCCACAGAAGGATTGTGACTTATGGAGATAGTGGCAGGAAGAGAAGAGAATCATCAGCTAGTTTGATAAAGATCTTATCCTTTAACAGTAATATTAATGACATGCTTATTATATGCCTTGAATGTAACAAAGGAGATTTCCAAGGTTTTACTGCTATCTCAACTCATTCAATTCTCATAACAAGTCTAGGAGACAGAGATAATTATCATCATTTTATAGATGATGAAACTGACTACTTCAAGGCCAAGTAGTCTGGCTCCAGAGTCCTCCTTCCTGACCATGACAACAAGCAATCATACCATCATCCACTCCTTTCACTTCCATCCTTACCTACAAAGGGAGGTATGTGCATCTTATCTTCCCCACGTCTATAGTCAGGCTTCTCATCAATGACTTGTCTTCCTTTTAAAGGCTTCTCTTAATGCACAGTTTTATCTAATTCAATCCCTATTAAAATGTTACCTTGGGAGCAGAGGGTTTTGTCTACTGTTTTACAATATTCTGGAGCTGGAATAACATGTTACCTTTGTTTAGGTTTTGGTTTCGATTGATGTCTCCTCTTATTTCTCGGTAGAGAGCACCAAAAAAGCTATATTCTGACTTATCAAGAGACTATGTTCAGCCAAAAGGAAAACCTTTACCATTTTCAAAGAGAGTTCTTTGGTTTAGACTGACTTTCAGACTGATATGGTCTCAAGCAATGCTCTGGCAGTGCTTCTGGCGGAGCAAAGGAAGAAAATGTGAACATCCCAGATGCCTTAGAATACATTTCACCCATGAGTGGAGCTGCAGGGCAATCTGAAGTCTCCAGGGAACTGATTCCCAAATATAAGTTTTTATTTGTTTACCTTAAACTTGGAGACTCTTAACAACAGTTCCCTTGGAGTTCCGCCATTGGCACTCAATCTATCCTTATCTTCTAGGGTTTGGGGCATGTCTCTTTCCAGCTATGTTCAAGCTGCATTATTTCCCAAATGCTTCAAAACTGAGCCAAATTGTCCCTCTCCCTGAGGAACAAACAAAACCGTGGCAGAGAAAGGCAGCTTTGAAATTTCCTCTCCCCATGGTTTCTCAGTGACCAAGCCACATCAGAGAAGACCAGACCTTTAGCCTTCTTGTCTCCCAGTTCAACTGCCTGGCTCAGGCCAAATAGGTTCTGGTCTACTTCTCTAGCTATAGGTGCTTTTCATCTCATTTCTGTTTGCTGAACTTGAGGCCTCTTTCCCTTTTTAGAATGAAGATTCAACTTTACAAAAGAAAAAAGAGAATATTGATGTTATGAGTTTAGGTCCATGAAGCAAGGATAAAGTCTATTTCACTAGTCACGTTATCTCCAGTATCTTGCAAAGTTGGTGTTCCGTGAATAAATGGAATCAGAAGATAAAACATTTTCTAAGGAATAGGGGAATAAACATTTCCACATACCCAATTAGAGAGGCAATGATTGGCTTAGTTACCTGAAAATATCTTCCTATGATCCTATCTTATCTTTTTTGAATGAAGTTAGTGGGCCTTCACCCGTACTTGAGGAACTATTTCTTTGAGAGCTAGGAAACTAACAGCCATGTACATGGGCCTCGACATAGCACAATGTGGTGAAAAATAGCCTGGACTGAAGTTAAAGTATTCTGTACATGGCTCCCATTCTATGGAGCCAGGGACAGATCCCTTTACCCCTAGGGGGCTCAGTTTTCTTCTCTTTAAAATGGAAGGTTTCGTCTGGATGACCACCAACAATGTATCAGTTTGGATGCTTTCTGGCCCAAGTGCCTGACAAACCAACTAGAAGTGGCTTCAACAAATAATAAGCAGTCCAGAGGCTTCTGATGACTATATGATGTAGTACTCTTCTGCCATAAACACTCCTCCTTCCGTGTTCAACCCAGGGTGATGTCACTATGAGACTATGCCTGATGTAAATGGGATACATTCCTAAGTCAACTCAGAAATGAAATGTGGTCTCTTTAAAAAAAAAAAAAAGCTTCATTCAACATAGTAAAATAGTTACAATTTTGTGGGAGAGATGTAAAATGGTTTACTTCACTGAACTGTCCCAGATGGTAAGCATAAGGAAAGACTGTATATTAAAATGGCTGTATGGTGGATCTAGTTACAAATGTACAATACTTGCATAACGCATATGTGTGGAATAAACTTTGAAGAGCCTGGCATTGCCTAGCCTTCTGGCCAATGAATACTTATGATAATGCACAACACAAATATAGGCACATTTTTTTTTTAATGTATTAAGGGTAAAAGAACATCTAAAATCAGTGAGATGTCAAAAGAAAGTATGGTCATTAGAAAAGAAAAAAAAGTACTACTAAGTATACAAAAGAAGGTAAAGAACATTAGACTCAACACAATGGGTAAGAGAAGCCAAATATTAAAATGCTTGTGAAAAGGTAATCGGTGTACCTCCCAGAAGGGAGACCAGTGGGAGGCATCTCCATTCACCTCTAAGACTGTCAAAGCCAGAGTCACTCAGGGAGAAAGAGAGCACAGACGTGTGGGAAATGAAATGGAAAACTCCAGGGAGACTGATTTGTTTTAACCCAGTCACTCCACTGTGCACTTCAGGTCATACACAGTTAAGAGGGGGGAAAGGATAGGCGGCATGTATTCTAATGAGAATTCAATTAGCTCAAGGCATCTCAGAAACCAGATGTAAATTCCGCCGGATATTATAAGATACCTGAGGGAAACTTAGGGTTTGTAGCACGTCAGATCAATTTTCGAGGAGCTGGCAGATTGGCAGCTGCCCTGCTGTCGCTGAGGCTTTCCCTCGCAGGTCCAAATAATTGCCAGCCTTCAACTCGGAGCAAGTGTGACTTGAAACCCCTAACTGGGCTAATGCGGCCAGGGCCCCACTCTGCTCCACTGCTGCCACCCGTCTGGATGTTCAGGAAGCTACTGCCACACGAGGAGCAGGAGAAGGTCCTGGGTTCTCTCTGGGACGTTTCCAATCAGTTAGAGGACTGGGTGTGAGGACAGGGTTTCCTGTGGGTGTTGGACAGCTGTGATAAAATGATGCAGGACAGACTGATTCAGGGCTAAAAGCAGCAGGAGCTTAATACCCACGAGGGCAGAGGATGAACCACAACAGAAGAACAATGTCCTGCTGAAGGGAAGTGCTGAGCTGGCCCCCACAGGGGCCACTCCCAGGGCCTTTAAGGACTTTATGTCTGCATGATTAGCCAGGATGAAGGGGCCAGCTGCAAACTTTAATTTCCTGATGACACAAAAGAACCATGGACAATATATAGATAGGATTTGAATTTGTAATAAGCAATGGCTTAATCCACAGCAAAGGATAGTGTAGACCAAAAACAAACTCATCAAGCTTCTTAGGTTCCCCATTCAAACTTTTTTTTTTCTTTTAATGTGATTCGTTTTTGTTTTGTTTTAATTTTATTGTAGTAAAGCATACATAACAAAACATTTGTCATTTTAACCTTTTTTTAAGTGTACAATTCAGTGACATTAATTACATTGACCACGTTGTGCAACCCTCACCACCATCCACTTGCAAATCAGGCATTCTTTACTGGGAGTTTTACTGCAAGCAATTTGTCTTGGAGGAACCATTGGGGTTGCTGTAGGAAAGAAGCAATTCACTCGTGCTCTAGGACCCTGAATTACTGACAAACCCCTCTGTTCTCCCAGCGAGAAGACAAGCTCAGTTTGTATAACAATGTCTCTTGCATCTGGTAGGGAGAATAATCTGGAAAAACGAATGAGCAGTTTATTCCACTGAGAATATTTTACCAGACACCAACCTTCTTTTACTGAACTTTGAGTCTTGAGACAGGAAGAGGGATTTTAAAAATCATCAGTGCTTTCTTTGCTCTTACAGACAAAAACACAGCATTTGAGGGTTTTTTTTTTTTTTTTCCCCAAGTACTGTTGGAATCAAATTAGCTGCTGGAAAAGAAATGCTCAACCTTCATCTTTGTTCTTTCGCTTTCAGCTTTAATCATCTTGAAGTGTTAAGGTGAATAATAAAGAAAAAGTTTAGGTCAACAGGAAGTGCCTCGTGATGGGGACTGGCTTTAATAGCAGTCTGAAAGCCACACAAAAGGGGCCAGATGTTCTGACAGGGCACTGAGAAGCAAATGGGGTCTGGGAAAGGGAAAGAGGTACTTTACCAATTCTCAGAACGGGGCTTTTTGTGTCCAGCTCTTGGAGAAATTTCCTACCATGAGCTTTCCTCGAAGAGGCAAAAGATTAGACCGTTGTGCGCGCACAATTCAAAATTGTGAATACAACATGTTAATCTTACTGTTATGAAAACCACTGCCGAGTGAGCATTTACGCCATGCTGGAAACTTTACCTACAGTATCTTATTTAGTTATTTGCATGGCAACCCTATTATTCCCCATTATTCCCATTTTACATATGAGTCAACTCAGGCTAAGAGAACTTACTTGACTGTTAAGTGTGGCAGCTAAAATTAGAACCCTGGACTGCCTGACTCCAAACCAGTGCTCCAGCTCCCTTGCCGTGACAGAAATCAAAGGCAGAAGTCATAGGACAACACTTGGAGCTCCATTATGACTGCCTTATTCCTGAGATCTGACTTGATTGGACATCACCCCATTACTGAAATAAAAAATCTGAAGTACCAGTGCAATGTAAACCTCTTGAGTTATTTATCTAGCTCCTCCTACCCACCACAGTCCCCTCCCTCCAAGAAAAAAAATAATAATTATGTTGGGTTTCCCTTTTCACCATTTTTATTCTGGACTTTGTTACTGTTACAGTGTTTACAAAATTCCTTAGTGTAGCTCCAGGGAAGGAAAGCAATAGGAGGGCATCCAGTGCTGAAAGAAAGCACCTCAGAGAAGAACTCACCCCTGGGCTTTTTTTTTCCCCCCCTTTTTCAAATACAAAAGCAATGGGGACAATGTGTTTATTGGACAAAAAGAAAATCCTTCTGTATATTTGTGTTCTTGTGAGTCAGTCTTTGGAAGCCATGGTCAAGTTCTAGTGCTCAGAAACTCTACCCTGCATTCTTCTCTTTGGCACTGATGATGCCTCAAGGCTGGAGCCAGCTGCAGGGAGGCTTTCCAGCTGCCAGGACCTGGATCTGACGACCTTCTGGGCACAGCTGTTGGAGAGATGGGCTCTATTCCAAGAGGGCTGTGTCAAGCAGTGACGGGATGGATGAGGTTCAGAACTAGGTGGACCCCATCCTCCTGTGTTCTCCTTTCCCTGAAAGGTGCTTGCCTCTTTGTCCAGGAGTTCTGCCTATCTTTGGTTTCTCCTTAACTTTCTGTGCAAATTTGTCCTCAAAACACTGCCTCAGCGCAGGCTGCTTGGGCATCCTGCTGGGGAGAACTTTGCTATGTGTAGGCAACTAGCCTCTGAGTGTTTCTGACCAGTAATGTTCCTCAGAATGATGCTGGGAACGGTCTCTGAGAGTTGAGGGTTGTTATAGCCTGAGCTGCCAGAGCCCAGAACCCTCCATCCATCCTTCCTGTCTAGTACAATTGAGCTAATTAATACGACTGGGGAACAGTGGAGCTGCTCATGGGAGCCAAGAAAGTGTTGGGGGTCCAAGACAAATGACTCTTGGCTCATGTTGCTAGACAGCTTAAGTTTCGGTTTTGAAAATTACTTCAGTTTTGCTTAAATCATCTTCTGTGCCAGGCAGCCAATTCTGAGAACTGATGCATGACAAAGCCACCCCATCTGCAGTGAATATTCTATCAACTTTATTTGACCCATAGTAACTGGGGAGGAAGACAGTTTGTCCACACCCTGCCCAAGGCATTGTTGAAAGAGGTGAGAGAGGGAGCATGCGTGTTATCACACTGGTTTGCCCAGGTAAGAAAGAGCAAAGTAATCAAGTTAAAACTGCATTTCAATTTCCTCCTCTGAAGAATGTGTTCCTAAGTGAATTAATGCGTCGTTCCTTTTATCTGAAGATCTGTGGTAGCTCATATCTTCTGAAACAAGTCTGATGTGCTTAGTTTCAACAGAAATACATGACCAGGCATTATTTGAAAAATAGCAAAGTAACTTTATAAGATTTTAAGAGAAAAATTTATACCTATTTTTATATTGTTTTGAATCACTGACGTAATGGTATTCATCATGCAGAAAGGCAGCATAGTCAGACATACCAGGGTTTGAATCCTCCAGCTGCCACTTGCCATCTGTTTGAGCCAAGTATGTTACTTAATCTCAGACTCAGCTTCCTCACTGGCCAAATGAGGGTAATAATAATACCTACCTCGTAGGATTGTCATGTGGAGCCAATGAAATAATGAATGTATCAAGCACTCAGCCCAGAATTTGCTTTACAGTAAGAGTTCAATAACCACTTTGTAGTTCAGATAATATCTACCTCAGATAATGGTAAAATTAAACATGTCCATGTATGCTAAGGTTCTTGTACATAGCAGGTACCACAAACATTAGTACTCTCCCCTTCCTTGCAATAGTGTGGAGGTTAGGTTTCTTGAAACATTCCATGTAAGGCTACACTTACGTTTACTTTCTATACTTTAGGCCATTTTGTTGAAATATTCTTTGGATTTTAGCATTCCATCTACCTACCACTTTTAAATCAATGTCCCTCCTGAAGGAGCTGAATTTTGTTCCACATACAAAAAACAAGCAAATTCAACCACAAATTCAGGATTCAGCAAACCTACTGAGGACAAAGCGTGTGACCCTGTGCTGGGGATTTCACGTGCACCACGTCACCCAGTCCATCTTATTCAGGGCTATAAACCAGAGTCCTCTGCTTGCCCCTCAGGCCCCAGAAATCTCTTATAAGAAAGAGTATATCTACAGGCCTGGCTATATGATTTATAACAGTCCTTACATATTCCAAGTCATGGGGATAGGAAGAAGGCACTAAATGCCAAGGTTTTAAAGACAGTGCCTCCCAGAAATGACCATAAATAGCAGCTCAGGAGGCCACTTCCATGAAGTTAGGCCCATTTAAGACTAGGGGCTATTACAGCCTGAGCTTATCTTAACTTGATTTAAGTGCAATAAGCGAGAAGTAGGGAAGATGACCGGTCAGTGTGAGAAAGCCAAGTGTAGATCAGATAACCACATTAAAAAGATGAAAATATCCAGCCTGCTACAAATGCCTGCTAAAATCCTAAAAAGGAGTCTGCAGAGACCCCTAAAATCATAACTAAGAAAGTGAGGGAGCCCTGAAGCTTTAACCAGATGTTCCTATGATATGAATATGTTAGTAAATTTTCATCCTAGCAATACGGCTTCCGTATTGATCTTTTGCTTTTATTAGTCAGTGCTGCTAGAGATTAAATATTGTCTGGAAGGAAATACAGGCTTCTTTCTCTAGAAGGCTCTTCTCAGTAACCCAGTGTTTGTTATCGCAAAGCGCATGAGGGAGTTGATAATGAATTGCACAACAGAGCAGAGTCCCAAGTCTATAAAAAGAGTTATATAAGGGGTAGCCTTATAGAGAATAACCTCATTTGGAAAGCGAGCATTGTGTGCCGTGCCGTGTAGGAAACCTATGGAGAGCTGTCTGAAACAGAAATAGACACGAGTATTTATGACCAGGAGCACCAAGCGCAATATACAGTGCTGAACACTTAATCTACGGTTAGATTTTACTCCAGATCCACGCTGAAGTCAGCAGAATTAAATCTTAAAGTGTACTTCAGCAGCCTTAAATCCTTCTGATACTGTTAGCAGTGGCAAGGTTCCAAAATGCATTCTGTTAATAAGACAGTAAAGTATAAAATCGAGTTATCTCCTTCAAGGAGAAAAACAGAGAGTAAAGGAAACGAGTCTTGTAAAATTACATTCCCAGCATTCAGCCTTTTCTACCTGAGTTCCTTTCAATTGATTCTTTTACTACCAGACTATTCTCCCTGACAAATAACAGAAAAAAAAAAAAAGGAATTCAACCCCCTCCCTTTTTTTTTTTAACTATAAAAGCAATGGTACCCCTGCAAAAAGGCTTAGTATTTTTTCTTATCTTTACAGGTCAGAGGAGGTTAAGATTTTGCCAATCAGTTTGTAACATGTGTATGAAGTCTCCTTGGGGTAGCAAAAAGAATTCAGCAGCTGTCACCTTTTCTTTCTCACTTAACTTTTGGTTTACCTGCAGCTAAAAGAAATTTATGCAGCACACTCAGGGATGTTGTTCCAGTCCCCAAGGCAACTCCATTAGCTTTCCAGAAGCAGCCTCAAAAACTTAGTAAGCCACAAAAGAGAGAAACAAAGAGAGACAGAGGGAGGGAGAGAACCCACTACCAACACCGTTTGAACACATAACATTGAGGTGAAGCACTGGATGGGCTCAAATGCGCAAAGTCAAAATGAAGCTTAAACCTCCATTTTGTCATCTGCTCTCACATCCCAGAGTTTCTGCACATATGGGATGAGAGACCACCCATAGCTCTGAGATCCCTGCAGGGCACCATTGGGTGAGTTAAGTAATGAATTTTAACCTTAACTCAGAATTTCTTTGCTCTCGTGAGTTTCAGTCAAAATCCTTCTTGATGTGTCGATATGTATGACTGTTGGTAATTTCATGAACTTTACGCCATTTTTCCCCCTATCTAGGAGTTAGAATTATGGTGTTGGTGAAGAATATTGAATATACCAGGCAATGCCAGAAGGACGAACAAATCTGTCTTGGAAGAGGTACAGCCAGAATTCTCCTTAGAAGCGAGGATGGCGAGACTTCGTCTCACATACTGCCGATATGTTATCAAGAGGGACAAGTCCCTGCAGAAGAACACCATGCTTGGTAAAGTAGAGGGTTAGTGAAAAAGAGGAAGACCCTCAATGAGATGGATTGGCACAGTGGCTGCAAAAATGGGCTCAAACAACGACTGTGAGGATGGCCAGGGACCGGGCAGTATTTCCTTCTGTTGTACATTTGTTTTGTTGTCACTGTGAGTTGGAACTGACTTGACGGCACCTAACAACAAGGAGTTAGAAAAAGATAGAAACTCTCTTATGTTATGGAACTAATGTGATACAAGAAATTGAGCTGTAGCAATCCATTGGGCAAATACAAAAATACATGAAAGTATAGATTTATACTACACTGGAAAACCATCTTATATTTAGTTAAAAATTTAGTACAGTATATTTATGTTTCCCCTCTCAGGTGGCTTGGGATTTTTTTCATAGGTGAATTTGGTTTGGTTTCTTCAGGTAGGTAAAAAAAAACACCTGTTATAACTACATGTAATCCTGTATATATTTGATAGCACATAACGTGATGTCTTGGAACAAAGATGTATATGTGTGTGTGTGTATTTTACCACACAGAACTACAAAATTGAGGAAAGCAAACACATAAAATTTAATTTCTAATTAAGCCTATAATTAGAACAAAAAGACATGGAAATCTTAAGATTTATTTCTGTTGAGCTAAACAAGATAGGTAAATTATTTCAGAGACTTTTCTTATATAACTGCAAAAAGTCAAACCTGAAAAAAATTTCATTCTTCACCTCTAATTTTCCTGGATTCCATGCAGATCCTCGCATTCCTGTATGACATCAGAGTTAACATTTGTAGACCATTATTTACCCAATTCACCCAAAGTAATTAGTCTGGGAAGATGTCATGTCTTTTTGAAGCTGATTATAATCTAGATGGAAATCTGAAAGGTGCCCTCTTTTCACAGCAACCCTACAATATATCTTGTGTAACTTCTACAAATGGTAAGTCTTGTTTGTTTTTTTGTTTCTTCATTGCTTTATTTTGAGAGAGTGCTATTTGAAATCAACCCCTTTCCTCATCTAGCCTCCTGGTTGTATCTCTACTATAGCACCCATCATCATCTGCCTTGATTCAAGTTATTTCTGTAAGTGACTCCCTGCTAAACTGTGAGCTCCTGGATTACAAAGTTGGGGTTGTCATCACTTTTTATGTCCCCTTCAGTGCCTATGACTTGTTACTGTTGCTAGTTGCCATCAAATAGATTCTGACTCATGGTGACCCCATGTTTCAGTGCCTAGAATGGTTTCTTCATATACACTGTCCTGAAAAATTTTACCTTCTCTAAAAACTGGGATTTAAATCCATCCTTAGGGAATGGTACGAAGATGAATGAGCAAAGGGCAGAAACACACTCTAATGATGTCAGAGATGGAGCAAACACGCATCTGGTCCTGGACCCTTGATACGGGGTGTATGTAAAACCAAATTAACCTCCAGAGAGTTTAGCAAATAAAGTGAAGGGTTTTCACCCTCCAGGTGGCCCTGGAGAGATAAGAAGAGTGAGGAAGGGAAGAGATGCTGCTGTCAACCCCAGTGTGATTAAGCTAGTCTCCCCTCAGTCTTCATTCTTCCATCCTGCATTGTTTCAAAACAATAACAGAGCCAACAATTTGCAGTTGACTGCAGGTGCCCACGGCTGTGGAACTCCTGCCGTGTCAGAGAGAGATGAACAATTTTCCCATGAACAACTCTGAGCCGCATAAGTGTTGTTCCAATCCCACTTGTAGTGGCTTACGTTGCCTATCTTTGTTCCTGATGCTACGGTCCTGGTGGCTCAGTCAAGTCTCTACTTCTATGCACCACATGAGAGGGCCCGTAACTGCCCCAGGAAGTGGTGAATAGGAATGCACCGAGGCCTAGAAAGAGGACCTGTTGCTGCATCTTGATGCTATCTGAGATGTTTCCATTATAACTTGCATCATTCTGCAGTGACAAAATGCTATCTCATCTTGAGATGGTCCTAGATTCTTATGCTGTACCACCTTATTGCCTTATGTTACTGTTTCCTTCTTACCTCCTCCCCAAATGGTGAGGGTCTCAAACATTAAGCCTCAGGAGACTCTCTGGGGAAACTGGTTAAAATCCTGAATTCTGGGCCTTCCCCCTGAAATTTCTGATTCGGCAAGTCTGGGGTGGTACCCAGGGATCCACATTATAAGTATATAGTTCAGCTTAACAAATAAGCATACGTTTGTTCATCAAAAGTACTGGGCTAGTTGCCGGGGATTAAAAAATTGAATGAAATTTGAGTCCATCTTGTCCTCAAATAGCAAACAATTGGGGACCAAAACGAATTACCGTTTTTGATGGTTAATGTTATGTGTCGGTATAGGCTATGGCACCCAGTTGTTCAGTCAAACACTAGTCTAGATGCTGTTATGAAGTAATTACATGTGATTAAATCAGTTGGCCTTAAGGGAAACAGATTACCCTCCATAATGTGGTGGAACTCTTCCAATCATTTGAAGGCTTTAAGACCATAAAGACAGTTTCCCAGGGTATATTCTTCCTCCAGACTATAGGCAGAGATTTTGCCAGAACTCCCTCACTCTTTATTCTTCCTGTCACCTGAACTACAGCTTTTGGGACACAAGACTGCAGGAATCTCCAGCCTGTTGCCTAACCTGTGGATTTTTGACTTGCCAGCCCCCCTTAATCACACAAGCTATTCCTTAAAACAAATTTCTCTCTCTCTCCCTTTCTAGATATATTATCTATCTGCCTGTCTGACTGGTTCTGTGTCTCTGAATCTGACTGAAAGTCCATCCTGATTTAGACAATGGATCACCCAGTTAGTTCAATTCTCTATCTTAAAAAGGATAAATAAGAACTTAAGGTAGAAGGTCATGGTTTGTCCTTGATGTCAACCTTTCCTATAAATATCTTAAGTTTTCTAACTAAGCCTAATGGCCTGTTGTCCATGCAGGCACACTGATAACAGGTCATGAAGGCACGTCAAAGATCTTCTGGCCCTGTCTCTTTGCATCACAGATTAGGAAACTGAAGCCCTGAGAGGTTAAGGGACTTGTAAAAGGTCCCTGCTTACTTTCTAGCAGAGCTCACACCAACATCAGGCTTTCCCACTCATTGTTTTTCCCACACCAGCATATTGCTAGGAATAAGGTTGTGCATTAGTCCATTTATTAGTTAATTCATTCATTCTACAAATACTGACCACCTACCATGTGCCAGGCCCACAGCTTTGCTCTGAGCATTTTAAGTTGAGTAAGACCCTCTTTCTCTCCTCATAACCTTATAATCTAATGGGATAGAGATAAGAAAACAGATTACATAAAGTCAACTTCCTGTGACTTTTGTCATTAATATAGCTCTTATATGTGTTAAGGGAAATCCTTTCATTGTCTCCAGGCATGATTTTCAGACTTAGGTCATATCCTCCCTGACGTTTTGCCTCACTGTCTGATCAATCCGAACCTTTTCAGCCAGGCCTCCTATAGTAGCAAATGTATCCATCAGGCCTCTGTTCTTCCTTTCATTGCGGAGATTCCACCACTGTTTCTTTCTCAAGAGGAGGCAAGTTGCACAAAGTGTTTCAAGGACTGATGCTCCATGATTTGGTACAGTGTAGAATAAAGCTTTTGCTATGTTTTTCTACTTGACCTTCAGATGATGGCCTTTGGAACTGCAGCAATTCTTTGGAACCATGACTCTCAGACCTTCTCCTAGTTCCCAGCAGAGCTCGGGATGATTATCGCAGGCAGAGTTTGGATGTTATTTTCCCTACATCCATCACCTTCCGTTGCCATGCATGAAAGCACATATACTCTGCCCACTCACAAGCATCTCAAGATGGTTCTAGAGTTCATGTATCTTTATTTGACATTTTGAAACAAAAGATCTCAGTTGAAATTGTAAATTTGAAAATTTCACTGAGGACTCGCCCTTCCCCCCTCCCAGAGAACAAATCGTTTTCTTCCAATTAGCCTTCTTAAATTACCAGAGAGACAGTTTTAATTCCTGGCCCTCCTGAATTTCAGCCTTCCCTGGACTAGCCACTCCCCTTAACAGCTGACTTTGTTAATGAGCTCATCTTCTGCCTTAACTCCTCAGCCAAGGCAAATCCAAGGAAGCAAATTGCATTTTACAGTTATAAAACCTAAAACTTTATCCAACAGGAATCAGAGTACCCTGAAAGAGCTCACATTTGTATCACAGTGAAATGTCAGTGGCTCAGAAAAACAACTACCCAAACCCACAATGAACCACTCTTGCCGCCTTCAAGGCTGCTAAATTATTTTGCCCTTATGTATATGCCACTTAGTAGTTTTCAAAAACGTGCATAGTTTGTCAGCCAAGTAGAGGGTAAATTTTCATAGAACAGGGACTACATATTTTATTTTCTCTCGGAAAAACTAATACATACTCTTTGAACACAGTAGATGCATAATAAATGTAATCTGACTAATGATCCATTTTGTCCTTTAAATTCCAGTAGTAGCAACCATTCAATTACTTGTTGAGTGACTATTGTGTGCCTAAACCTGGTGTATGTGTTGTGTGGGATAAATCAGATGTATTTGACGTAGTCCCTGTACTCAAGCATTTTGCAACTTTATTGAAGAGGAGAGCATAAATGAAATAATTGGAATAAGAGAGTTGGAAGGACCTTAAGGACTAGTCCAATTTCATTGCAGTTGACATTACTGCTGCTCACCAATATTTCTGTCTCCCCTCTCTTTATGAGTACATGGGAAATTGCATTTTCCAAACCTCTTGATTACATGATTTACTTTGACTAAAAAAATGTGAGTGGAATTGTGTCCATAAGAGCTAGAGCATGATTCTCCATTCCTGTTCCTTTCCTGCTGTAAAAATTATGGAGGAGGTTTCATGGTGAAAGGCAGAAAGTTTAAATCACTAAGTATGGAGTTTGGAAGACAGATTCCCTGGGTACCTCCAGGAGCCGTTGCATGAGCTAGAAAAACAATTTTTGTTGTGCTAGGTCATTGAGATTGTAGGGCTATCTGTTACCACAGCATAACCTAGCCTATCCTGACTAACATGTCCTTCATTTTATAGATGGGAAAATTTAAGTGTTAACCTGTGTAGTATTGAAACTCAATGTATTAAGTGTTAAATATAACTATGGACTAGAATGGCTGAAGAATGTTTTATGCAGGATCTCTTTGTTGCCTGTGTATGATTAATCCTGGGGAAGTGGTTGTGGAGTTGGTAGTGGTGATAATGTTGATAATGATGAGACATTCCCCATCAGGAGAAGACAGGAAGAAAACGGATACCTAATTGCAGCAACAATAGTCATAGTTTACTAATGGGTAACTACTGGTGCTAAGCATTTTGTTTGCATTCTTTCACTTATCACAATCATCCCTATGAGATAGTTATGATGATTATTTCTATATCTTAAAAGAGGAAACTGAGGCATAGAAAACTTCACTCAGAATATCTGGAACTACTTCATTGATAGATTCCTTCCCAACTTCTCCTCTAACTGAGGCTTAGAGGTGTCCCTCCAGACTCTTATCTTCCCTTATGCACTCAATTCCATCCCATCCTTTTCTCTGGGCTCTTGTCCTAATAGCTGTCCCTTCTTTTTTCAGTATTGTTTACTGCTCCATCTCTACTACTTCTGTCCCATCACTCTATAGACTAGGCAAGTAACTTCTGATTAAAAATAAAAAGTATTTTAAAAATGAATGTAAAATCAAAATAACTGACTGTACCCTGATTTGCCTTCAAGTTATCATACTCTCTCACCACTTCTTTTGAACCAAACTTATTTAAAAAGCTGTCTATACTCTCTGTCTTCATTTCCTCAATCCATCATATAAACTTCCCTGGATGAGTTATCATGGACTTCCTGGTTGCCAAATTCAATGGATGAAATGAGTCCTGGTTACTGAACCTATTGACCAAGACTAACTTTGGCTTTTAAGCCCCGACTCTCTTCCAGATCCCTTCTTACTTTTGTACTCCCCTTTCTTAATTGGCTTTGAAGATTTCTCTTTCTCTACTGGCCCCTTAAATGGTGGTCCCATAGTTGAATCCTCAGCCCTTACTCTTCTGATCCTTCATGCACTGTGAGGACAACCTCCTCCACTCCTATGGCTATAACTATATGTCAGTATGTTAATTACTCCCAAATTTAAAGATCTGGTCCAGTTATCTCTCAAGAACTTCATAAATTTGTATTCCACCCCTCTATTCATATGCCACCAAGGCACCTTGAATTTAATAGGTAAAAAAATAAATAAATAAACTCATTCCTTGCTGCCCTAAACCTGCTCCTTCCCCAGAACTCCTTATCTTCATAAATAACTCCTGATCCCTCAAACTGAAAGCCTGCAAATCTGTTTTCCTCATCTTTTACTGTAATTAGATACCATATCCTGAATGAACCACCTAAATAGCTCTCAGTGTCTACCCCTTTTTACCATTCCTGCCACTGGTTTAATTCAAGACCTTGTCATCTTTCATCTTAACTAGATCATCTCCTTAATCCGAGTCTAGACTCCCTCCAAACCATTCATCACACTTCAACAAGACGAATCTTTTTCTAAAATTCCAATACGTTCATATTATTCCTCTACATTGTTCAAAGACACCTCATAATCTTCTGGATAAAAATCAAAATGCCTTAGCAGATACACAAGGTCCTGATCCATGAGCAGGTCTCTGGCCTCTTCTGCTGCTATTCCTTTCTTCGTGCTTAGCCTCTACTCCTAGCCCCCAGCCAAGCCAAAGATGTTCTGGCTCTGGTGTAAGCTATTTAGGTGGTTGATTCTCTCTTGTCTTCATGATGTGGTCTCTTCTGCCTAAAATACCCTTCACTTTTCCCAGAAGCTTCCTTAGGTATATTTCACCTGGAAAACCTTCAAGTCCCAGCTCAAGGGTCGCTTCTGTTGTGAAGCCTAGGTGCTCCCATGTCAATGCCCTTACAGGACCCGAGCATGTGTTGGTTATGGTGCTATCATATTGCACTGTGATTGTGTGCACGTCCCTCTCCCAGCTAAAAGTCAAGATCAGTGAGAGGAGAGTCTGTGTTACATTCCTCCTTATGTCCCTGTGCCTAGAACAGTGATTGGAAAACAGTAGATGCTCAGAAAATATTGTTAAATAAATAAAGTAGTAATAAATTATATGAAAATTACTTGACATTTTGGGTTGATTTCCTTCTACAAATTAACGTTGTTGTTGTTTTTTACATGATGATCTCATAGCTTGCTTCCAGCTCTCATCTCAAATATTGTTTGAAAGACTACCAGCTTACCTATATTTCACAATAGATATAAGACTAGACCATTGAATGTCCCTGGGTGGCAAAATGCACAAAAATAAAGTCAGCACATTGTCATCAAGATTTATAGAATGCCCACTCTATGTTCAGAGTCCTGTAGTTAGGAGAAAAACAACTTGGCAAACAAATAGACTTCTTCTTTTCCTTTTTTCCTTTGCTTAGCTCAATCATAGCTTAGAAGTTGCATCTAAACCACAGGTGGGTATAAAGACAGCTTGATCTTTGAGGATTACTGATATGTCTAAAATGCAGGCTCTATAATTCAACCTGTTTTCTGGATGAGTGGAGCACACCAAACTGATGAAACTAAGAGGGCTAGATGTACTTCTGTTTAATAAGGATACATCAGATTGGATCCCATATTTTGATTTTTTTGTCATAGTGCTGTAAATTCTCTTTTTTCATTTTCTCAATCTCATTAACTTCATTCTCCGTTGCTTCATTATTTTCAGAACTGTCTTCTTGTAGCTGCATTTTTTTTCTGACTCACTAATCTGTCAGCTGTTACAGTATTTTAAATTATACTTTTCCAATATTTCTTTCCTTGTCATCATTTATTTTTAATTTACTTGAATATATTATTTCTATGATGAAGCATAAGATTAGCTACTTGTGATATGCAGTGCATACTTACCAAGCTTTTTACAGAGCCTTTGCCTCTTGAGTCTCAAAATGCAATGCAACTTTTCTACTCTGCCCAGATTTATGCAGAGAAGACGCCATTAGGAAGAACTTAGACTAATGTTGTAGGCTCTGAAGGCTGGACCTCAATTCGTTATGGCCATAGAAAATCTAGTTGTTCCAATTTTGAGCCTTTGTGTTTTAAATTGCTACTCTGAACAGCCCTGGAATCCCAAAAAGCATTCAGAAGGTAGTATCTTGGTACAAAATGTCTTCAAGGTCATAACTACAATTAACCAATCCCCTGGCATCAAGTGACATGGTACATGGTGAATACCCTTAATGAGGGGACATAGTAGGTAACGAGGCAGAGGTTTAAAAGAAATTAACCATGGAGGGAGTGGGTGTTCTGGAGAGTAACTCAAACTGTCAGCTGTACTAGAACTCAGACTGAATTTCAGGCTCCAAGTGCTCATGTTATTTGTGATTCGTAGTACAAGCCTTACTGAGACTCTGGTGCAAAAGATGGACTTCTCTGCCTCCATCCCCTGGCCGGGGGCTGAGAAAAGCAAAATAATGATAATAATAACAGGCAGGTAACATTTTCTGAGTGTTTACTATGTGCTGACTACCATTCTAAATAACTTAAATATATCAGTTAAGCTCACAACAATCTCTATGAAGTAGATCCTTTATTATTCCCATTTTTATAATGAGTAAACCGAGGAGTGAGGATAAAGCAAATTTCCCAAGGTCACACAGCTATTAATATGTGATGGAGTCAGGATTTGAACCCAGGCTTTCTTTCCCCATAGCCCTTGGTCTTCAGTACTACATAAACAAAAATATTGGGGAAACATATAATTAAGGGGAATATTAAAAGAGCAGTTCCTCCTCTTCTCCCCAACCCCTTAACATAAGAATGCCTCAGTCTTTGGTCCTCTTCTCTTCCTCACTTACACCCACATCCTTATGGATCCCAACCAGTCACATGGCTTTGTCAAACATCTCTATGCTGACGAACTCCCAACTTACATCTCCAGTTAGACCTCGTTCCTGAACTCCAAACTCATATGTCCAGTTGCCTTCTTGACAGCTCCACTTGGATGCCAAATAAATATCTCAAACTCAACGTGCCCCACACTGAACTGATCTTCCTCCACAGTCCTGCTCCTCCCGTAGCCTTCCACATTGCAGCTGATGGCAACTCCATCCTTTCAGTTGTTCAAGCCAAAAAAACCTGGGAGTCTTTCTTTACTTTTTTCCTTACACTCCAAACCAATCTGTCAGCAAATCCTGTTAGCTTCAGAATTTACTTAGAATCTGGTCCTTTCTCATAGTCTTCTATGAAACCAGCCTGGTGCTGATCACCCATGCCTCTCACTCTGAATTACTTCAGTAAGTTCATAACTGGTACAACACTATACGTTTACAGTTTATTCTCTAAGAGCAGAGTGATCCTTTTAAATGTAAGTCAGATCATGGCAACCCTCTGGTTAAAACTTTGCGATGGCTCCCATCATGGATTGAATTGTATCCCCCAAAAATATGTAGATCAATTTGGCTACGCCATGATTTCCAGTATTGTGTGACTGTCCACCATTTTGTCATTTGATGTGATTTTCCTATGTGTTGTAAATCCTACCTCTATCATGTTAATGAGGTGGGATAGGTGGCAGTTATGCTAATAAGGCAGGACTCAAATCTACAAGATTGGATTGTGTCTTAAGCCAATCTCTTTTGAGATATAAAAGAGAGAAGCGAGCAGAGAGACAGGGGGACCTCATACCATCGAGAAAAAAGTGCCAGGAGCAGAGCCTGTCCTTTGGACCCAGGGTTCCTACACAGAGAAGCTCCTAGTCCAGGGGAAGATTGATGAGAAGGACCTTCCTCCAGAGCTGACAGAGACTGAAAGCTTTCTCCTGGAGCTGATGCCCTGAGTTTGGACTTCTAGCCTACTAGATTGTGAGAAAATAAATTTCTCTTTGTTCAAGCCATCCACTTGTGGTATTTCTGTTATAGCAGCACTAGATAACTTAGACAGCTCCCAATTTCACTGGTGGTAAAACCATAATTTTTATAATGGTCTATAGGACGCTGTGTAATCTGCTGCTCTCCCAAATTGTCCTGAGATCATAGTTTTCCTCCTCTTCCTTCCCCCTCCCTCCCCTTCCTCCTTATCCTATCTCCCTTCTTCATTGTTGATTTACTCTATAACACAAGCTCTGGAATAAAATGGAGTTCAGTAGTTTGTAGTGTCATTAAATGAAACTTGGATTCCCTTTTGGCTGAAAAACTTTCCACTGAGTCTTGAAAGCAAGAGCTGTGGGCCTCATCCTTGACTACTCCCTCTCCACTGTTCTGCATATTCAGTTAGTCCCAAGTCCATGACAAGATTCTCAAGTCCATTAGTTCTCTCCATCTCCACTACTGCTACCTGGGTACAAGCCAGCCTCCTCTCCTACCAGGATCACTTCAACAGTCTCCTAACAGATTTCCCTTTCACTGGCCATTGCCTCTATCCATTCTCCACCCTGTAGTCAAAGTTATATTTCTAAAAGGCAAATCATCTATCATTTCTCTGCTTTAAAATCTCCATTGTATTCTCATTGTTTATAGTTTCATTCCTTACCTTTTTGGATCAGAGAACCTTTGGAAGTCTGACAATATCTATGAATTTTCCAGAAAAGTGCAAGTAGGTACCAAGTTTACATTAAATTTCAGTGGATTTACAGATGTTCTGAAACTACCTAGGGAACTATTCAGAGTCCAGGAACTCTAACTTAATGAACCTTGGGCTATAGGAGAGTCCATCAAGGTTCTTCAATATCTGGTGCATGCCCATCAGCAGCCTCATATCCCACCCTTATATTCACTCTTCTGGACCTAGTGCAAATGGAATATTTCCTAATCCTCTCAGGAAATCAATCATTCTCTCTTCTCTGCCTCCAAAGCATTCATAGCACTTATCACATTAGGCTATGATTTCTAAATGTTTTTGCCCCCTCTATCTCTCATTCTTTGAAGGGAGGAATAATATCTAATTTTTTATTTCTGTCCTAACCCTCGTACAGACCCTCAGACATAGTTGGTACTCAGGAAATATTTTCTGAGTGACTATATCAGAGGTTAAAAAAAAGATGTGGGGTGATTTCTCTGTTAAAGACTTATTCATCCTGGCTTCTTCCTGGTAACTGTTTTCTGATACCAACCAGAAAGGAAAGATAACTCAGGTGTATTAAATTACAGGGTGATTGTAATTATATATAACCAAGGTAAGTTTCCCTTCAATTCTGAGACCTGGCATTACAGTTCTTCTAGCTGATCTTTCCCGTTTCTTATTTCAAGGACTAGCACGATCTTTGGCCTCTGGTACTCCTTTTTATATCTGGAGAAATAAAATTCTGCCCAGTTTTGCCCTCTCTTTGTCCCAATGTATTGTCAGGGGAGCAAGCTCTGTGACGAATTCACTTGTTCACCGAACCTTTAATTCTGGGTTTGCTGAAGTCCTTCTCTCAGGTCCATAGCCTGAAGCTGTTTCTCATAAAATGGACTATGGACTACCTATACTTGTTAAAGGTGCAGATTCTGTGCCTCACCTCAAACCTACCAAATGATAACTTTGGGATGGGAGGTAGGAAGATGTTCTGGAAGCAGCATTTTAAAACTTTCCCAGAGGAATGTTCTATACATTAAAATTTGGGAACCATTGCCCTAGAGCCCTCAGAAGACAGGCCTGGCGCTCTACTTCTGGGAAAGATCATAGTCTAGAAAATCCTATGCAGCACAGTTCTACTGTGACACCCATGGGGTTGCCACAGTGGCGTCACTAGGGTTGGTGTTACCCAGTGAAATAACTCATGGTGTCTCACATACCTTCCCCTTCCATGGGCGGGCGGGCATGAGAGATGCCCCCCACCCCAGGTGAAGCGCCTGAGCCTGCCCTGCTCCCTCCCCCACGCAGCCCCACCTCTCCGGTGCAGCCCCATCCCCCCTCAGCTCTCCGAAGCTCCTCCTCTCTCCCATTGGCCAAGGAGGAAACCCTCCTCTCCGCCCAATGGCGGTTGTGATGGCCCCTCTGCCACTATCCCCAGGCTCATTTTGGTGTTATCCCGTCTGACAGTGTCAGGGGGTGCGGTCCGAACCACCCCACCCCCACCCCCCACCCCCTCCCAGTGACGCCACTGGGTCATCACGAGTCAAAGTTGACTGGACGGCAACTAACCACAGCAAGCCCTAGAACCTACTTCCAGTCCTTTTGTTTTCATGCATGCTCAACCTGGCTTCTTCCTTTTCTTCTTGGCTCTTCTTTATTGAGACCATCCCTGAAATTTCAGTCATATGCTTTCCATGACTGGCGAATCCCCCTTTTTTGTTTATAAGCAGGTTCAAGATTAAGAGGAGGAATTTGGGTTTGACTCTACTCTCTGATTTACTGTCTGTGTGAGTGAAACCTCATTTTCTTTAACTATAAAATGAGGGCAATGATGCCTACCTCATAGGACTGTTGTGTGAATTTAACGGAATAATATATGTAAAGTATTTACTAAGCATAGTTCTTAACCCAGACGAAATACTGAACAAATGGTAGTTATTAGTAATGGTAATGATAATAAACGACCCTGAAATCTGTCATTTTCCCATTATGATATAAATATATATCTCATAGCATATGCCTGTTTGCCTGTGGGTGTGCATGTATATTTATATGTATTCATACATGAGGTTTCTAGTTAGCACATCATTTTCCTTTCCTTATTGCTCACCTGCCCAATTTGTCCTGGCTTCTGGCTCTGGTCTGTTTAGTCTTTTGACTATCAACCTTAGCTCTGCATTGGAGGTAGCTGAAAATCAAATCTTATTCAGCACTTAAAATTTTGCTTCATTCTATCAGGGAATTTTTTTTGAGTATGCAGATGAATCACTGTGAAGGCTAATTTTGAAAAACATGTTTGATCAGTGATGCGGTTTTGGTTGATAGCTCTTTTTTTTCCCAAAAGAACCTGAACATAATATTCTCAAAGAGGAACACTTTGAAGGAAGGAAAGAGCATGACGGGAGGCAAGTGGGGGAACAAACTAGAGGGAACAACTGTGCTTAGTAAGAATTGTTCACAAGGGCTCTCATTTATTAGACACATTTATGATCTGTGAAGCATGTCAACGGAACCTCCTTATCAACTACTACCAAACTAAGATTCTAGAAAGAGTTCTTCAATAACTCCAAGAAAATGGTTCAAAGAAATGCTCAAAGATTTTTCTCTAGGAAAAAAAAAAGTGGAGCAGTAGAAATTTCATTTCAAGTCAGACTTCAAGTCAGAATGAAAATGTGTCATAATCATAGTCACCCTGATGTCATCCAGAACCTCTTCATGGTTGGAAATCTCTCGGTGAGAGTGAAGCTGTGACATGAGTTCCCAATTCTTAGTTTGGAGCTTCCAGCAGGGATTCCATCAGCTGCTACACTGTCACTGTATCTACTGGGTTACTTTCTATGGGTTGAACACAATAGCACAAAGAACTCTGTTATTTGGAAAGTTTCATCTGGGGCTCTGTGAAGTGCAGCTTCCCATATGCATTTGCCCTCTGCTATAACCTCCATCTTTAGTTGTTAATATGTAGACCCCCCCAAAAGGCTTTACTTTAATCAGGGTGGTGTGGGATGTGGGAGGAGATAAGGACATTCAGGGAAGAGTTTGAAGAGCTAAAGGCACTTGTGAGCTACGGGACATGGTTTCTAGAGGGCACTCTAACACAGTACGGAGCAGTGAGAAACTGAGTCTGGAGAAAAGCAAGCATTGATCAGTACAGGGATCAGAATATAGGAGCCACAGCAAGCCACAGATTGCCAAAGAATTATATCCTGATAAGGCTTCACCAGAACTTCTAGTTGGCTTTTTCTTTATGACCAGCTCCCTCATATTTTCAATTCCTTTCCTGTCCATGTCAAATTTTGGAATATATCCCTTTGGCCACTTCCTTCCCAATATCCTCAACCTTTTTGTCCCATTGTCATTTAATCCTACTCACCTGGCTAAACCCTGGAGAATTCGAGTTGACCTCTCTCCCTCCTTCCCTGTGCCTGTACCCAGGATGTTAACCACTGCTGGAGAGAGCCGCTACTGGGCAGAGTGGTGTCATTAATTTATGTGGTACAAATTCAAAGGAGCCCTGGAGGTGCAGTGGTTAAGCACTCGGCTGCTAACCAGAAGGTCAGCTGCTGGAACCCACCAGCTGCTCCACAGGAGAAAGATGTGGCAATCAGCTTCCATAAAGGTTTATAGCCTTGGAAGCCCTATGGGCAGTTCTACTCTTCCTATAGGGTCACTTTGAGTTGGAATTCAACTCGATGGCAATGGGTTTAGCTTTTGGTTTGGGAAGGTTTTTGGTACAAATTCAAAGATACCCAGCAATCCTTATAATTTTTCTATTCATTGCTCTATCCCATTCTGCATAGCAGCTTCTCCAAAACTTCTCCAAAATCTTTAAATCCATGACCTCTCAGGTTCCCTTCACACTCTTAGGAAATAACATAATCAACTGTTTTACTGGAAATATGGACTTCATAGGATGGGAACACCCTCTGCCTCCTGCTCCCAAACCCATAAACGGAACCACAGTTCATTCGTCCCTTACTCTATCCCTCTTGATACGTGAAAACGGTGAGTTTTGGATCACATGGCTTCTGCTCTATCAATTTTCTCTTCTTTGCCCTATCTCTTCAACTTCTCCTTCTCATGGCTCCTGCTGATCCCTCTCATTCTCCCACCTTAACCCAAAGTCCCCTTTACCAATAGCCCTTCCATCCCCCTCCTTCCAGCCATATCTTCCTTGTCTTCCACTCCCACCAGTCCACTGAGTGGCTTCTGTCACTCCCTGGTCACCGAATTCAGTGGCCATTTGTTGATCCTTATCTGACTTGACCCAGTCAATCTTCTCTAGGCTCAATATTCTTTGTGTTTTTCTCCTATCATTCCAGTCCTTCCCTTTTCACCCTCCTATCCAGGGTCCTTTTCCACTATCCACCCCTTAAGTGTTAGCTTTTTGTTAAATTTGCAGGTGTTAGATATTTGCACTTGTGTATATGTCAATTGTTGTTCATGACCTTTGGTGTTAATGATATTTTTGTAATTTATTTATGAGAGTTATTTTAAAACTTGAAGTTATCAAACCTTGCTTTATCATGGGCATTGAAAATTTTCCAAATTTTTCATTTTCCTTTCAATTTTAAGAAGATTTTAACTTTATGTAGCAAAACCTATTGATTATTTTAGAGTGTCTGTTTTCAGTGTCATGTTTAGAAAGGCATTTCTACACTATTAAATATTGATTTATTTTTCTTCTAATAGTTTTATGGTTAAATTTTTGAGGTTTAAATTTTTAATTTAGCTCAAGTTTATTTTGGTACATACTGTGGATAAGAGATCTAATTTTAATCTGTTCTAAATTGTAAGCCACTTGCCCCAATACCATTTACTGAATAATCCTTTTCTGCAAGCATTGGAAATGTCACCTTTATCAATCTATCACTTTCTTATAAATAGATGGATCTGTTTCTAGACTTTCTAGTCTGTTCTCTTGATCTGTACTATTTGTGGGCCTGTTCTTTAATGCTTTTAATTTTAGAATGCATTTTAGTAACTGATAGGGCAAACAGAGGAGCCCTGGTAGTGCAATGGTTGAGTACTTGGCTGCTAACGAAAAGGCTGGTGGTTCAAACCTACCAGCCGCTCCACAAGAGAAAGATGTGGCAATCTGCTTCCATAAAGATTACAGCCTTGGAGACCCTATGCAGGCAGTTCTACTTTGTCTTATAGGGTCACTATGAGTTGGAATCTACTCGATGGCAATGGGTTTGGTTTTCTGTTTTTTGTTTTTTTTTTGGTTAGGGCAAATAGACTTCTACAACTTTTTTTTTTTTCTTGGATGTTCTTATGCTCTCATTCTTTCAGGTGAACATCAGAATCATTTTGTCAAGCTATAAGGAATAATTTACCATTATAATTTTTTACTATAATTTTGTTATATTATGAAATTAATTTTGGAAAAAAAAAGGGCAACTATATACTTTTAAGCTTTGTCTTCCAGGAAGATGGTATGTCTCTCTTATATGATTCTCAGGAAAGGATTGAAACTGTTCTACCTACAGGTCCCATATTTCTTGCTATTTTTATTCCTAGATAATTTATATTTTTGTTTGCTATTATGAATGAGATTTATAGTTTCCATTATATTTTTATAGAAAGGCTTTAAATGTTTATATTGATTCCAGAGACTCTACCAGTAGTTTAAATAATTTTGCAGTATATTCTGTAGGATTTACAGAAAATGTTTCAGCATATAATCTGCAAAAGTAAGTGATAACTTATCTCTTTTCAATAAATATACATACTCTTGATTTTGCTTTACATTTTGCTACAATGTCAAAAAATTTCAGAAAAATATTAAAAAGTAGTGGAGATTTTTATTATATTTAATTTGACAATCTCTGATTTGATTATTAGTCATGATGTTGATGATTTAATAAACAGTATTTGATATGCATGTATTGATTTGTATATGTCCAGAATAGCCATGGAAGGGTACATCAGAAAATAGTAACAAAGCTCGTGTTTGGGAAGGTGTTTGATTGGTGGGGCAGAAAGGTAGGAATATACTCAGTGAATATATGTCTGTGTTTTTTGAATTTTGTACCAAATAAATATACAATGTATTCAAAACAGAAATAATAGAAATTAATAAATCAAAACAATATTCATGACCTTATTAAGGAAGTATCTAGTCCTGATTTCTAAGGCATTTAATCATCAATGGGTGATGAGTTAACCAAATATTTTCTGTCTGCATCCATTGAACCTGATCACATGATCCTTTGATCTATTGATATATTTAAATATTTTGTAATATTAAACTATCCCCATTGGTTGTGGTATTTTAGTGTTTTTTTCTTTTTCACTGATGAGGTGTATGTGAGATTTTATTTAGATCTTTGCATCTGTGGTCATAAATGAAATTGTTTTCAGTTGGGGGGATTATGGCTTATGGTCAGGTTTTGATGTCAGTATTGTAAAACAAATTGAGAAATTCTCAGTATTTTTCTATATTCAAAAGTTTATTTAGCATGGAATTTGTCCTGTGCCTTAAAAATGGAAAGAGCTCGTCTGTAAAACCACCTGGGTCCAAAGCTACTTTTACAATAATTTCTTTTGATAAAATCCTCATTTTTTTTTCATTCTATGAGTCTATTAAGGTTTTCTACTAAGCAAATACGACTTAATATTTCTTATGAATTGTTGACTTGACACCTAAGAGTAGTATGTGCTTGATTTTACTCAAGCTTAAGCATACTGCGATCACAGATGGTAAAAATCCTTAACAAATGAATTTATTAACATAAAAATTTAGTTCTTGATTTAAAAAAATACAAATTTTCTTCTATAAATTATGAAATCTTGCTCTTAGTAAAAGGGTAATTCATTTGTATATCTGGTAAAACAACGCACATGGTTACATGCGTTCTTTGAGAACATAAACCAAATCTTGAAAATATTTGATTTTCTGCTCAGGGTCTGTAATGGTAGGAACCAAGATGACAAATTTATCTTACTCCAGAGAACAAATCTCTGTAACTCAACCATATCTCTGCCACTCATGAATCATCAAGTCTGGCTTTACTTGTGGGATAAATATATCTGTTATGTACACCTTCTTTTCCTTTTTGTATAACTATATATTTCTTTCTTTGCATCCATTTTTATTTATATGCATCCCACCTCTGATACTCACAGTGGAGACTTAACTTGGAGCAAATCAGTTAAATCCACCAGTATTCTTTTGGCTATATAATACTGCTGAATCAAAATAGCAAATTTGCCAGGGTCTTTACCGTATTTTCTTCAAAGTAGACGCACGAACTGGAAATGGGAGTATGGCGAACAGTTGATCAAGATGACAAGCACCAGTAGATTCCTGCTGCGCCGCTGGAACACAAGCCCGATGACATGTATTTGGTGTCATTCCAATGTAGATTCTGACAGAAGCCAATTTATGGTCCAATTTATGTCTTGACTCTCATACGAAGGCCAAGCAAGCTATAAAATGTAATAAGAATTTCTTCAATCAATGTCCAGAGGAAAAACAAATCATTCAGTTACTGACACAATATTACATCAACACTACGGTAAAGTTCTCACAAGTGTGTGACATGCCCCGGAGCTACAGAGCATAGAGAGTGAAAAACCTGGCATAGCAATGCCACATCCTAACGGAGGAGCTCCTGAACTTTACAGCTGTTAATAGGTCATCTAATTTATTTATTTTTATTCTAATAGTTCTCCCATTTTGGGGGCATGAGGAGGGAGGGTTTTTAAATAAATATATGAGTTCCTATTCTCCATCCTTCCGATATTTCAGCTTCAGACTTGTTTCTGACCTCCTTGCTATGAACTCCTCCATTCCTTTCCTCCCTACCTCCTTCCCTTCCTACCAGTCCCCTTTTTACAGAGAGAGTTATTTTATTTTATTTTTTTGTCCCTTGGCAGATCATTCCAACTCAGGCTCCTAGTGAGGCAACACAGATTAGTCCCTGATCACAGCTTCTCGCCAGCCAGTGGTAGGCTCATGTATTTTCCCTCTGTCTCTTCTCTTAGATGTTTTCCAACCAGATACATGCTGTTAAGCACTGTTACAAGTCAGTGCATGGGAGAATTTCCAAGAAGAAAGATAGGGGAATGGGCTATCCAGGAGATCTACTTTAATTGTTTGATTTATTTTTTCCAAATCCCTTTTTCAGATTGTCACTGCAACACACACTCACTCACATACACACACACACACGCACACACACACGTAGAAAGCTGAGAGAGCACCATTGTGTTCTCTTTCAAATGCGGCTTCATGGAAGTGTGCATTTAAGGCTGGGAGTCAGAGTAATATTGTGTATTGGTACAGGACACAATGGTTAACCCGAGGCAATTTATGTTTGAAAGTGTTTGCCTTCAGAACATTGGGAAAGTTGCAGGGCAGGTGTCAGGAAAGCAGTGCACATTTTTGAAAGGGTTACTTTTTCCTCTTTTTATAGAAGACTCAGGGAAGAGTAAAGTGGACATAAAATGTGGAGAGACATTACGGTGTATTGGAATTAGAATTGGAGGCAACCTGGTTCACATTCTAGCGCTAGCACTTATTAGCCCTGTAACAGGTTGGGAAGGTGACCCGACATAGCAGTGCTTCTGTAAAGTCAACTGCCGTGATGCGTGTGAGAGGCCTGCCCTAATTAGCATACAGGCAAGCCGCCGGTTAGGAACGAACAAGATCTGTTCCTAACTGTGCCTTTAAGTCAAATTTCTAAGTTGGTAGCAGCTGCATACGTTTCTTATTTAGCCTAACTTTAGCGCAAGAGGAGACCTGGTGGTGCAGTGGTCAAGAGCTGGGCTGCTAACCAAAAGGCTAGCAGTTCAAATTCACCAGCCGCTCCCTGGAAACCCTATGGGGGTAGTTCTACTCTGTCCTATAGGGTCACTATGAGTCTGAATCGACTTGACGGCAATGGGTTTGGTTTTTTGGGTTTTAGTGCCAGAAAAGGCTCAAAATCTTTTCAATGATTTGAAAGCGGCACATGCAGCAAGTGAAGGTCCTTGTTGTGAAGAATTTGTTGGGAGTAGGAGTTGGGTCAGTCATTTCAAAGTGAGGGCAAATTTACATAACATTAAATGCAAGTACGAGTTGTCCATAAGGCAGACGTTTGCAGCCCGAGGACTGCCTGTAGTAATATAGGAGTCCCTGGGTGGCACAGACGGGTAAACAGTTGGCTACTAACCAAAGGCCGGTGGCTGGAATCCAGCCAGAGAAGCCTGGAAGAAAGGCCTGGCGCTCTACTTCTGAAAAATGGCAGCCATAGAAAACCCTACGGAGCACAGTTCTACTCTGACACACATGGGATTGCCATGAGTCGGAATTGGCTAGACAGAACTGGTCTTTTTTTTTTAAAACTTTTATTCAGTAATATATTTAATGTATTACTAAAAAGAAATAAGGATTTATACAATCAAAAAAAAAAAATACCGTTGCCATCAAGTTGATTCCGACTAGTAGCGACCCTAAAGGACAGAGAAGAACTGCCCCACAGGATTTCCAAGGAGCAGCTGGTAGGGGCTAATTTTTTTTTTTTTTCCATGCAAACTCTGAGAAGCATTCATTAGCTTTTGCCTGCGCAACCTTCCCAAACTCCACTAGTTCAAAATTAACCACTCCCTCGTATGTTTTGAAAGTATGCCAAGGTGATCCTCTATTGTCAGGGAAGATCTAGGTGGTGTGGGACTCCAAGCCAATATAATTTGGTGGACCCTTAAAAAAAGTACAAAGTCATATTCAAAAGTGATTATTTACTTAGAATAAGGAAAAGAAATCACAACAACTTGTTGGAGCCCTAGAGATTCAGATTCCTTTTCTCCTGAGATCTCTTCAGGCATTTTACCAGTTACGTTTGCACAAAAATGATCCCCGGTTGGAACCTGGATTCCCTTCCCCACCTAGAACTTTACAACCACCAGCAACTCCAAGGATTCAGGGCTGGTGCAGCTGAGCTGCTCTCGACATTTAAGTTTTTATCTTTTATACTATTGTTTTTCATGAATGTGTGTCTTTCCTCCCAGATTGTAAGAACTCGGTAGGTAGAGTCCAAATGTTATCTCATCTGCCTGCTGCAGACCTGGATAGAGTGCTTCAAATAGTGTAAGTACTCAGTAAATGTATACAGAATTGCATTCTCAAATCGCTTCCCTGTTTATTTCTGTTGGGTAATTTTTTCTGATTATAAAAGACATGTGTTTATGACTAAAGTTTTGGAAAACTCAGAAAATGATTTAAAGAAGACAAAATATTTATAATCCTATTGCCATTAGCATGTTGTTATATTTCCTCCCAACCTTTTTTTACTGCATATGTATTTATATTTTTTATATAATTTTAAAAATTCTGCTTTTCTCTTTTTTGTAATTTCCGATGTCATTGAAAATATTTTGAAAACATGACTTTTAATGGTAAATAATCTTCCATTGTATAGATGTACCCTCATTTTTGTAACCATTTCTCTAACCTGACCAAGTGTGCTGTGTCCTACCTAGGGCCTATTTCCCATAAATAAGCACAGCACCCTACAGAGTCTTTTTCACAGCTTTGGTAGTCCCACTTTATTTGCTAACCTTTGAGGTGGTGTGGTATAATCCAGAAAGCTAGGAAATGGGGGGATCAGGGGAGCAGGGGAAAGGAATATGTAGAGGGTCAATATGTTACCATTACATGTAGATTTCCACAGGACAAAACTCCTTACACCAAAAAGTTAGTTAATCCTACCAAATAAAATTTAAATAATAGTATTACTCTCCATCCTTATAACTCTACCCAAATGCTAAGCAGAGATTTAGTAGACAGATAGATAAAAAGGACAATAGAACCCATTAAAATAGCACCAAGAGAAACAGCTTACTCACTTAATTGGAATGAAGGCCAGGGAGAAATTTAAACCAGAGCATTTCAATGACTCTAAACAAATGAATAAATGGTTCACTTAATTCATTTCAATGTCTGGTCTGGTGGTACCCAAAAGTCTATTCGAAGAAATGCCCCACTGTATTGCTCCAGCGGCTGCCTCTTTCTGCCCAGCCATGAATATAGATAGATGTTTAAAATTCATGTCTGATATAAAAACCATCTATACAGATCATCTTAAATGTCTTGGGTTCTCCTTTGGAGTCTCAGATTTCTGACTACCACCACCAGAAGAACATGATCTGAGTTTCAAGAAAACCTGCCTTGGCTTTAGAGGAAGCCCCCCCTGAGCAGGAAGAGTTCCCAAACTGGTCTTAATGTAAAGCATTCATTGGTAACTGCGCTACATATAAACTCAAAGAGACTCAGACTGCAAAGTTTCTTGAAATAAAAATGAACATTAAGAATTATTTTCTGATATATGCTTCAGGAACATAGGCCTTGCCTGGGCATCTGCCACAAGAAAGACCAGGCACACTGTGTATCTGTGGAGTGTGTGAGGACAGGCAACGGCATGTGGGACAGAGACTGGGCCAGGAAGACTCCTGCTGCAGAAGCTTGGTAAGTCAGTTCACTCCCCCATCCCTGAGCTTCCTAACCAGGAACAGAGACTTAGTCAAGCCTGGTTGTCTCCAGTCCCTTCCAGATCTGTCATTCAGAGTCTCTGAGCTTTGAGGGCAGCCTGTCTAGACAGGGCCATGTTACTGGCACAACAGGAAGCTTTTTTTTTTTTTTTTAAAAAAATCCATCAAACAAAAACAGAACAACAAACTCCACTACAAGAATTATAGACGTAGTCTGAATCCTCAGTAATGAAGCCCAGTTCTTTTCTTGTTCCTTCCAAGGCATTGGAGCAATCATAAATGAATGAGCGACACCATCTCCAGAGGGATATTAATCAGGACAACTGCTGCCAGCTGGTGCCGACTACTCAGGGCTCTGTGCAGAGGGCCCAGGCCTGGGTGGTGCTATGGCTGATGAAGGTGTAGTACTTCAGGAAGCTTACCAGAGGACGTGGGGACTCCCCAGCTGGGACCATACCAAGGCTGCTTTTGTAATCTACAAACGTTCACACAATCGGCCAGTAGCCCTTACCATGTGTTCCAGCGAGCAGGCTGCTCATGCCTGCTTTTGTACTTTTCCGCTCATGAGTGCCCCGGGATTCAGTGCTTGTACTAATAAGAGAGGTGGACAGAAGTCAGGAAAATACACGGGTGGGTTTGCCGTAAACTCCACTCCTCTTGGAATGGCTTAGGGAGTGATAAACAAGTTGGCAGTGAGTCGATCCCAACTCGTGGTGACCCTGTGTGTGTCAGAGTAGAATTGTGCTTCATAGGGTTTTCAATGGCTGGTTTTTCAGAAGTAGATCACCAGGCCTTTCTTCCGAGGCACTTCTGAGAGGATTCGAACCACCAACCTTTGGGTGAGCAGCTGAGCATGCTGTTAGCGCTTTGTGAATGGAGGGAGAGCATGATGAGCGGATGAAGAGCTGGATTTGAAGCCAGGCTGCTTGGGCTGTAACCATAGTTCTGCCACTTACTAGTTGTGTGATTTGGGGTCAACGTTTGTTGTGAGAATTAAATGAAATAACGTATGCTTATTAAATGATAGACATTATTTAAAGCTACAACGATAAAATACAGTCACGGGCCGCGTAACAACTGCTCGGGCAACATCCAACGTTTATGCATGTAAGTCTGTGGTCCCATAAGGTTTTTTTTTTTTTTTTTTTTTAAAGGGAAAGCAACTCTCCTTTTAGTTATTATTTCCCCCTAACGATTTTAAAGACCCCAAATCCCCAGAGTGAAGGAGCAGTAGAGCTCCAGGGCTCATCCCAATCCCCACAGCGCCTCCTCCTCCACCTCTTCCGCCTCCTTCTCCTTCTCCTTCTCCCAGCTTTATTCACCTGCCCAGCAGCCATGCAGCTTTTCACTCCAGGCGCAGTGCAGCACCCGCTGCAGCCCTTCAGCTCCTGCCCCTGGTGCTGGCGGCCCAGGCCAGGCTGGGCGCTAGCGGGCTCTGTCTCCAGGCGGTGGCTGCTGCGTGTGATCAGGAAGCAGCTGCACCAACAGGGCGGTGGCGGCCAGGGCCGCTACCACCAGCCGAGCTCCTGGCACCAGCACATCCACTCCACACCTGGTCCCCAAAGCCACCTCTCCGCAGTCCCGGTGCACCCTGCTTCTAATCCAAGCCCAAACCCGTTGCCGTCGATTCCCACTTACAGCGACCCTATAGGACAGGGAAGAACTGTCCCATAGTGTTTCCAAGGAGCGGCTGGTGGATTCGAACTGCTGACCTTTTGGTTAGCAGCTGTAGCTCTTAACCACTGGGCCGCCAGGGCTCCGCCCTGCTTCTGGACCTGTGCAAAGTCCCAATTCGGCTGCCTGCACAGCCCTCGCCAGGCCGCAGCGGCACACTCAGAAAGGCCTGCCTCCTGTATCCGGTAGACAGGGCTCTCTGACTTTTTCCGAGAGGCAGGCTGCTGCGGGGCTGCTGGCCTGAGCTGCTCCTGCTCTTCAGGTGGGCAGAACAGTAGGTGGGGCTGGGCGCGGAACCCAGGGACTGCGTGTATATAATGCAGTGTTCTCACATCCAAATTGAATAACACTCTATGACATAGAACATATCGTGGACGGTAAGCGACATATGACTGTTATGATTTGTGCTTATAAACCCTCCATTTTAATCCTCATTATTTCCCCAGTATTTTTTAACGTGGCTTAGGTTTACCTATAAGTGAGTGCATCAAGCTATGTTCTTCATTATCAGCACGATTCAACAAATATTGGTTATGGTCTAAGTTTAACAGCTTTGGAGTCAGACAAAACTGTTTTCACACTCCTGACCCAAACATACAGCAACTGTGTGTCCTTGGGAAAGCAGTTTAATCTTTCCAACCCTCTGTTTTCTTATGTATAAAATGGGGATTTTGTTTAAAGTCCTTGGAAGACAGCCCTGGAAACACCTAATATTAATAAATTGTAGTAGTAGCTGTCCTTCTCCTCTTTCTCCTCTTGTATGACAAATTACTTTTATTCATATTTTGTGCCTAATCCAAATCCAGGCAATTCAATTATTTTGATCAGTTCAACAACTAACAACCTGATGGATAACTGATTTTTCCATGATAAACTGTACAGATAGTGAAAGTGGCTGGCATGTCTGCTAAACAGAGAAACTGTTTTTGAGTTTTAAAAGTAATACGCTCCAGAAATTGTCTCCAGGGCTTACCTGGTCTCTGTCTCTCTCCCGTCTCCTGGCTTCAACTAAGCACTTCCTTCAGAAGTACTCCGCTTTGCCTTTCATTTTTTCCATATAAATGCAGAAATAAATTTCTCCAATTTACTGAAAAGTGTCTCCCAAAGGGACCAAGGGAGGCAGGAAATTAAACTGTGGGGCTTTATCCCACAAATGTAAATTTAGGGAATTCCACTTGTCAAAGTCCTCTTTGAAGCTTTGAATAATTGGATCCCAATTATTCTTAACCACATTATTCAGGCCTATGTTCAACTTAATATCTAAATAGATTATATTTTTTGCCACCTACTAAAATTCCCCAAAGTGAATATTGCTACATTATGCTCTTCAGTTAAGAGTGAAATTTCTGACTAAAAATGTTTTTCTCACATTCTGAGATGGCAGCAAAACCCTCCATGATAACGAAAGCGGTGAGAATTGGCATCACATTGGAATCAGTATTACCTTGTAGCAAAAATATGCTCCCAAAGAAAGAATCATTGTACTTTCTACCAATCGCTTTAATACCCGAGACATCTTTCTTCTTACTAATAGCTATTCCTAATGGTTATAAAGTCAAAACAGCAGAGACTATAAAGGAAATCATAGTTATCTGGAAAGCATCCTTGTGAACAGGTTGAATACAGTATAAATTACAAGTTCTTACTCAACTTTGAAAAGAAGGAGTTAGTGTTTAAAACTGTACCATGCACATTCTCTTGTCATATAATTTTCTTTTGGTTTTCTGTTTCATACAGAACTCTGTTATCAAACGGCTACACTATATTTTTGTAAACACTGAATACCAGTTCTTTCTTTCAACTCTGCAAAAGAGAGAGTAGCATGAAAATTTTTCTTAAATGGATAAGAACATAGATTTGTATCTCAATGGAGTATGGGTAATCCAGAAGTTATTAGCATTATCTTCAGAATAAATACATATTATCACTGAAAAGTATTTGTTAAACACTGAGTGTTGTGGTAGATGCCGCCTGTCTTCCAGGTGTGTTTAGAATCTCAACCCAACTATTGTCTACTGTAGACAGAATGGGGGAAAGGAAGTTCAAATTGTTGTGATCTATTGTGAGCCGCACACTGAGTTTGTTGTACACTTTTTTCTCCCTAATCTCACTTAATCCTCATAGAAACTAAAGGTTAGAGAGGATCAGTAATGTGCTCCAGGTCCCACAATTAGTAGGTGGGATTGTTGTCATTCATGCTCAGATCACTCTCACATCACAGGCCTATTTCTTCCCTTCCATCAGTGGTTCTCAAACAAGGGTGATTTTGCCACCCCAGAGGACATTTGGCAGTGTCCGGAGATATCTGTGATCATTATGAGTGCTGGGGTGCAATTAACATCTGATGGGTAGAGGCCAGGGAGGTTGCTAACCATACAACAATGCACAGAAGATCCTCTACACACACAGACATACACACGCACGCACACCCCAAAGGATTAGCTTGTCCAAAATGTCAGTAGTGCTGAGTTAGAGAATTACATTATGTAATTGCATTGCTCCATGTCACAGATTAGGACATTGATAAAAGATAATTAAATGTCAAACCAGACAAGGGTAGTCACTGGGTTTACATTTTGTGGTTATATGAGACAAAATTACTATATGACTTTATTGATCCTAATTTAGTACTACAAGCAATGGCGAAGGGAAGCAGCTCAGAAGCATGTTGAGGGATAGAAACAAATCACTCTGAAATAAAGTTTTTCTTTTCCTTTTTATTTAACTTTTGCCATTTTTTCCTGATTTTAAATTCTACAGTCTTCAGAATAGGCATGGTGACGACTCTTTTTTTTTCTTTACTCTTTTATTGTGTGTTGTCTTTCCTCTCACCAAAGTTGATACTTGGCTACTATCTAGTTAGTGATTTCCCTTCTTTTCCCTCCCCACTCTCATAACCATCAAAGAATGTTTTTTCCTGTATGTAAACCTTTTCTTGAGTTTTTATAATAGTGGTCTCATACAATATTTGTCGTTTTGTGATTGACTTATTTCACTCAGCATAATGCCCTCCAGATTGATCCATATTGTGAGATGCTTCACAGATTCATCATTGTTCTTTATTGTGTAGTATTCCATTGTGTGTATGTACCATAGTTTATCCATTCATCTGTTGATGGGCGTCTTGGTTGTTTCTATCTTTTTGCTATTGTGAATAGTGCTGCAATGAACATGGGTGTGCATATGTCTACTTGTGTGATGGCTCTTATTTCTCTAGGGTATATTCCTAGGAGTGGGATTGCTGGATCCTATGGTATTTCTATTCCTATCTTTCTAAGGAAGCACCATATCATTTTCCAAAGTGGTTGCACAATTTTACATTTCCATCAGCAGTGCTTAAGAGTTTCAATCTCCCCACAACCTCTCCAGCATTTTTTATTTTCTGTTTTTTTTTTTTTTTTAATTAGTGCCAGCATTGCTGGGTGAGATGATGTCTCATTATAGTTTTGATTTGCATTTCTCTAATGGCTAATGATTTTGAGCATTTCCTCATGTGTCTGCTAGTCGCCTGAATGTCTTCTTTGGTCAAGTGTCTGTTCATATCCTTTGCCCATTTTTTAATTGGATTATTTGTCTTTTTGATTTTGTAGATTTTAAAGATTAGACCCTTGTCTGATATTTCGCTAGCCAAAATTTTTTTCCAAGTCTGTAGGTTCTCTTTTGACTCTTTTGGTGAAGTCTTTTGATGAGCATAAGTGTTTAATTTTTAGGTGCTCCCAGTTATCTAGTTTCTCTTCTGGCATTTGCATTGTTAGCTATGGTGTTTATACTATTTATGCCATTTATTAGGGCCCTAGCCTTGTCCCAATTTTTCTTCCATGATCTTTATAATTTTAGATTTTATAGTTTTTGCATATGATGTGAGGTATGGATCTGGTTTCATTTTTTTACAGATGTACATCCAATTATGCCAGCAGCATTTGTTAAAGAGACTGTCTTTTCCCCATTTAACAGACTTTGGCCCTTTGTCAAATATCAGCTGCTCAGAGATGGATGGATTTATGTCTGGACTCTCAATTCTGTTCATTGGTCTATGTATCTATTGTTGTACCAGTACCAGGCAGTTTTGACTACTGTGGTTGTATACTAGGTTCTAAGATCAGGTAGTGTGAGGCCTCGCACTTTAGTCTTTTTCTTCAATAATGCTTGACTTATCCAGGGCCTCTTCCCTTTCCATATAAAATTAGTGATTATTTTCTCCATCTCATTAAGGAGCACTGTTGGAATTTGGATCCTGATTGCATTGTATCTGTAGATTGCTTTGTGTAGTATTGGTATTTTCACACAATGTTGAGTCTTGCTATTCATGAGCATGGTATGTTTTTCCACTTATGTAAGTCTCTTTTGGTTTCTTGCAGTAGTGTTTTGTAGTTTTATTTGTATAGGTTTTTTACATCCCTGGTTAGATTTATTCTTAAGTATTTTATCTTCTTGGGGGCTGTTGTGAATGATATTGATTTGCTAATTTCCTTTTCGAAGTTCTCTTTGTTGGTGTAGAGGAATCCAACTGATTTTTGTATGTTAATATTGTATCCTGCTACTTTACTGAAATCTTCTATTAGTTCCAGTAGTTTTCTTGTGGATTCTTTGGGGTTTTCTGTGTACAAGATCATATCATCTGTGAATAAAGATAGTTTTACCTTGTCTCTACCAATTTGGATGCCCTTTATTTCTCTTTCTTGCCTTATTGCTCTAGCTAGGATTTCCAGCATGATGTTGAGTAAGAGTAGTGATAAAGAGCATCCTTGTCTGGTTCCCATTCTCATGGGGAATGCTTTCAGACTCTCTTGTCTCTCTCCATTTGATGTTGGCTGTTGGTTTTGTATAAATGCCTTTAATTATGTCGAGGAATTTCCCTTCTATGCCTATTTTGCTGAGAGTTTTTTTTATCAGGAATGAATGCTGGACTTTGTCAAATGCCTTCTGCGTCAATTGATATAACCATGGGATTCTTTTATTTATGTGGCGGAGTATATTAATTGCTTTTCTAATGTTGAACCATCACTACCTATCTGGTATGAATCCCACTTGATCATGATGTATTTTTTTTTTTTTTGATATGCTATTGAATTCTATTGGCTAGAATTTTGTTGAGAACTTTTGCATCTATGTTAATAAGGGATATTGCTCTATAGTTTTCTTTTTTTGTGGTGTCTTTGCCTGGTTTTGCTATCAGGGTTATGCTGGCTTCCTAGAATGAATTTGGGAATATTCCTTCCTTTTCTATGCTCTGACACAGCTTGAGCAGTATTGGTGAGCTCTTCTCTGAAAGTTTGGTAGAATTCTCCAGTGAAACTGTCTGGGACAAGGTTTTTTTTTGTTGGGAGTTTTTATTATTATTGTTATTATTACCTCTTTAAGCTCTTCTTTTTTTATGGCTCTGTTTAGTTTTTCTACCTCAGTTTGTGTTAGTTTAGGTAGGTAGTGTGTTTCTAGAAATTTGTCCATTTCCTCTGGGTTTGCAAATTTGTTGGAGTACAAGTTTTCATAATATTCTGTAATGATTCATTTCCGTTGGGTCTGTTGTGATATCACCCATCTCATTTCTTATTTGGATTATTTGCTTCCTCTCCTGTTTTTTTTTTTTTTTTTTTTTTAGTCTGGCTAATGGTTTGTCAATTTTGTTGGTCTTTTCAAAGAACCAAGTTTTGGTCTTGTTGATTCTTTCTATTCTCTATTTCATTTATTTCTGGTCTAATCTTTATTATTTCCTTTCTTCTGGTGCCTTAGGGCTTCTTTTGCTCCTCCTTTCTATTTGTTTGAGTTGTACGGTTAATGTTTTGATTTTGGTCCTTTCTTCTTTTTTGATGTGTGCATTTATTGCTATAAATTGACCTCTAAGCACTGCTTTTGCTGTGTCCCAAAGGTTTTGGTAAGATGTGTTTTCATTCTCATTTGAGTCTATGAATTTTTTTATTCCATCCTTGATTTCTTCTGTTACCCAATAGTTTTTAAGCAAGGTGTTGTTCAGTTTCCATGTATTTGA
>NW_004444129.1:3974335-3981985 GCF_000243295.1 Trichechus manatus latirostris | reverse complement strand
TCTATGAATTTTTTTATTCCATCCTTGATTTCTTCTGTTACCCAATAGTTTTTAAGCAAGGTGTTGTTCAGTTTCCATGTATTTGATTTTTTTTTTCCCTTGCTGTTTCTGCTATTGGTTTCTACTTTTATGGTGTTGTGGTCAGAGAAGATGCTTTGTATTATTTCGATGTTTTGGATTTTGTTAAGGCTTGCTTTGTAGCCTAAGATGTAGTCTATTCTGGAGAATGTTCCATGTGCATTGGAAAAGAATGTATACTTTGCTGCTGTTGGGAGGAGTGTTCTGTATATGTATATGAGGTCACATTGGTTGATTGTGGCATTTAGATCTTCTGTATCTTTACTGAGTTTCTTTCTAGATGTTCTCCTTCACTGAAAGTAGTGTGCTGAGGTCTTCTACTATTAATGTGTAACTGTCAATTTCTCTTTTCAGTGCTGTTAGAGTTCATTTTATGTGTTTTGGAGCCCTGTCATTGTGTGCATATATATTCATTATGGTTATGCCCTCCTGGTATATTGACCCTTTAATCATAATATAGTGTCCTTCTTTATTCTTTATGGTGGATTTTGCTTGAAAGTCTATCTTATTGGAAATTAGTATTGCCACTCTTGCTCTTTTCTGGTTAATGTTTGCTTGATATATTTTTTTCAACCTTTGAGTTTTAGTTTGTTTAATGTCTTTGGGTCTAAGGTGTGTCTCTTGTACACAGCACATGGATGAATTGTGTTTTTTTAATCCATTCTGCTACTCTCTGTCTCTTTACTGGTGCATTTAGGCCATTTACATTCAGTGTAATTATTGATATATCTGAGTTTACTGCTGTCATTTTGTTTTGTTTTGTTTGTTGATGGTGTTGGGTTTTCTTTGTTCTTAATTTTCTGTGCTGAGTTCTTTTTTTATGGATTTTTTTCATTTCTTTCATTATTGTTGATTTGGTATTTGCTGAGTCTTTGTTTTTTTCTTCTTTTTATTTTTATTGGTAGGTTTGTTAGCTTCCTTTGTGGTTATCTTGAAATTTACCTTTATTTTTCTAAGTTTAAATCAGTCTTTTATTTCTTGATATCACCTTGACTTCCTCTCCAATGGAAATCCTATGACTACAGTGTTTATGCCCACTTTTTTTGTTTTGATGTCATCATTTACATATTGATATCTCTGGTTCCCTATTCAGTCCTTTAGCTTTGTTTTATTTTTGTGAATTCTACATCTGGGTTGACATCTGGTTGACTTTTCCTGTGTCCTAGTCTTGGATTGTTGCCTGATGTTGGTTCTTTAACCAGAGGACTCCCTTTAATATTTCTTGTAATTTTGGTCTGGGTTTTACATAGTCCCTTAATTTCTGTTCATATGGAAATGACTTAATTTTGCCATTGTTTGAGAGACAGTTTAATTCTTGGCTGGCAATTATTTTCCTTCAAAGCTTTATATATGTCATCCCATTGCCTTCTTGCCTGCATGGTTTCTGCTGAGTAATAGGAGTTTTGTCTTATTGGTTCTTTTTTGTAGGTGTTTTTTCCTTTATCCCTGGCCACTCTTAGAATTGTTTCTTCATCTTTGGTTTTGGTAGGTTTGATTATGTCTTGGTGACTTTTCTTTGCATCTATCCTGTATGGGGTTTGTTGAGCTTCTTGGACAGATATCTTCCTGTTTTTAATGCTATTAGGGAAGTTTTCTGCCAGTAAATCTTCAACAATTCTCTCTTTGTTTTCCATTATGTCTCTCCGACCTCCACCCCAGCCCGTTCTGGAACTCCAATCATTCATAAGTTTTTTCTCTGGATAGTATCCCACATAATTCTTAGGCTTTCTTCATTCTTTTTTCTGATTTTTCCTCAAATGAATTGGTGTCCAGGGATTTATCTTCAATCTCACTAATTCTGACTCCCATGTTTTCAGTTCTGCTCCTATGACCATCTATTGAATTGTCTAATTCTGAAATTTTATTGTTAATGTTTTGAATTTCTAGTTGCTGCTTTTGGATGGTTTCTAGTAGCCTATTTATTCTGTTGTTTTGTTCTTGTATTGTTTTCCGGAATTCTTCTATTGCTTTGTCTGTGTGTTCCTTGGTTTGGTCTGTGTTTTCTCTGATCTCCTTCTTGATCTCTTGGAGAATTCTGTACATTAGTCTTTGAATTCTTTATCAGGTAGTTCCATTGCCTTATCTTCCTCTGGAAGTTTTCTCGTTCTTTATTTTGGTCACTTGCTGGAGCCAGCTTGTCTTGCTTCTTTATATGATTTGATATTCACTATTTTCCCGAGGCATCAAGAAGTTATTATATTTATTTTTTGTATGATTGTTTGCTGCATCCTCAATTTTTGTTTTGTTTTCATATATCCAAGTAGGCTGGGCATGTGTGCTAGTCTTATCATTAATCTGGCCACACTGACGTTCTAACCTCCTGTCTCTAGGTGGGTGGAGCAACTACTACATATGCGAGCCTGGGATCTGTTCACTGTTCTTGCGGAGCTGCTGAGGACATAGGGGCATTTTAGGTGAGATGATGAATTTGTCCTGCTGGTCACCTGGCCATAGGTGCAGGGGGTGTTCTCTCTGGTAGTTGGGTTGGGTGTTGTTTATGTGCTCCATTGCTTGCTGGTTGGTTGGGGCACAGGCACCCAGGTTGACAGTTACCAACTGTGTAGTGTGGAGACTCTCACCTACAGTCCTGGGTGAGCAGTGCTGCATGGGGATGTTCAGGGCAGGCACAAGTCTCTGGTTGCAGTAGAGGGCAATGTTGGGGGAAAGGCAGGAGGCTGTTAGCTGCCCCTGGCTGACCAGATGGAGGGAATGCCCTGTGAGGTAGAATGTGTAGTAGGGGGGTAGTGGACCCAGTCCTTGGGCACCCAGTGTCATTGGCTGAAGAAATTTGGGCATGCCACTACTTCACAGGCCTGGTCATAAGCTGCTGGGTGGAGTGGGTAATACTACTGGCCCTCAGGCCCCCGGTGTGGGTGGTTGAGGCCCCTTCTTAGGCAGCAGGGCACTGTCGAATTCACAGATCTGCAGCTCCCACTTAGCTGCTGCAGGTGAAAATGGGCTTCAGCTGGGAGACCTGCCTGCTTTGTCCTAATAAGAGTATGCTGTGCTGGGTCGACCTGCAAGGCACTGGTGCGGGTGACTGGCAGGGGTGAAGGGTACTGCAAGCCCATGGACCCCTACACCAGTGGCTGGGCTAAGGGGGAGGTGCCTCAGGCCAGACTGAGAGTTACAGGTTTAGGGGTCAAGGCATGTTGATCTGTACAGATCTGTAGCTCCCAGTTGGCTGCTGTCAGTGAAAATAGGCCTTGACTGGGAACTCTGCCTGTCTTATGCCAACGTGTGTGCACTGTGCCAAGTCAGCCAGCAAGTCACTGGTGCGGATGATCGAAGCGGGTAGAGGTCACTGCAAGCCAGTGGATCCCCTGTGTCCATGGTTGGGCAAAGGGGCGGGTGCCTCCTGATCAGGGCCGTGAGTTCCTGGCTTAGGGAATGTGGCAGTGTTGAATGCCACTGGACTGGTGTCTGAGTGGGAAGAGGGATGGATGACAAGGAGGGAGTTCTCCTTGGCCTATGGAGTTGTTTGGGTGAGGGCTGTGGAACACATGGTGGGTTGGAAGCATGCACTTAACTTTTGCAGGTCTGGTGTTGCTCCTGTTTGGTTCTGGAGGTGCATGCAGGGTCGGTCCTGCTTAGCTGCACCAGATAGGGGTGGGTTTCGGCTTGAGATGCTACTGCTTGCCTGAATATGTCTGCACTGTGCAGACTGTCCTTTCTTCTTTTTGGATGTGTGCATTTATTGCTATAAATTGACCTCTAAGCACTGCTTTTGCTGTGTCCCAAAGGTTTTGGTAAGATGTGTTTTCATTTTCATTTGAGTCTATGAATTTTTTTATTCCATCCTTGATTTCTTCTGTTACCCAATAGTTTTTAAGCAAGGTGTTGTTCAGTTTCCATGTATTTGATTTTTTTTTCGCTTGCTGTTTCTGCTATTGGTTTCTACTTTTATGGTGTTGTGATCAGAGAAGATACTTTCTATTATTTCAGGTTTATTATTATCAGGATGCAAGTAATCTGGCAATTCATAATTCCCTGTTTCCACTGTTTTGAATTGTCTCTCCTTCCACTTATTGCTCAGTCTGATTCTTAAGCTTTGTCTTTGATGCTTAGGGTGCCTAGATTGTCATATATACCCGATTCACTTGTTTCCTTGGGTCTTTGTTGTAAGAGGGATGACATGAAGTGTCTGACTATTCTGCCATCTTGGTCCCACCTCCTCTGGATGAGTAAACAATCATGAGTCCATGGATTCACAGTTCAGTCTTTACATCCATAAAACATTTTAGGTACCATACCCAGTTGATCTTAATAATAATTTTATACATACTATGGTATAGTCACATATAGATTTGCTCTTTATATGTAAAGAAACAGGCAAAAATAATTTCTAACTATTGGGTGGCCATCAGGCAAGGCTCTCCATTGATTTGTTTAAACTCGTTTATTTCTCTTTGCCTCTATGGGTGTAATAGAAGGCTAACCTTCCTCCTTCCTTCCTTTTTTCTTCCTTCTTTTGTTTATTTTTTCCTTACTTTCTAAGTAGTAAGTTGACAATGAGAAAAGTAGCAGGGGTCAGTTGAAGTCATTAAATCTATGAATGGTTGGGTAGAATCTATTTCAAATGTCAACTCCAGTCCACAAATGAGCTCTGTAGGTTTCTTACTCCAGGTCTGTGCAGATGGGCCATTTGCTATGTGAATGGTTTTCACGGCCACCATTTCATGCAGGGTCACTTGTTTTTCAGCAGCTACTTGGATTGCAGGTTAATAGTTCACATCTCTGAAGGACAACTAAACAGGTGAAAGACGGGTGACAAGTGAAAAGAAAGCCTACCTGGTCCTCTGGGATGCTGGAATGGTACCACTTGAGACAAGGTTCCTAATTAACCTCTCAGCTTCCTCTCATTCTCCCCCAAGATGTGACTTGGGTTTTAAATTCTGAAGCATAACAGTCAGATTCCTGCATCTTGTGTTTCAGTATGTAAGCCAATAATGAGCACTAAAGTCCAACCTTCTTTCCCAAATGATCACTAATGTCAGAAAGTGACAGTTTAAATGACATGCTATATGTTTTCAAGATCAACTTAAAAAATATGTTTCTAGCCGTGGTTGACTCTGGATCTGCAACACTGTGGGTAGTTTTCTCCCTTTTTTTCTATATTTTTTATTTGCTTTCAAAATTTTCTTGGACACAAGGTAAATTATCTTTATGTCATCCAAACTAACTAATTTTTAATGCCATTACTGTTGTATCTATGCAATGGGCAAAGAAAACTATAGTGAAAAATTTCACAGACTGCTGAGAAACCTGGAATAGCAGAACTTAGCAAAAAAGAGGTACCAGGAAATATACTATAGAAATAACCAACATAAAATTATATAAAGCTTTTAAGTCAATTCTGAAGCAGATTTCCAGAATACTGCATTTTATTCATTTGAATGTTCAGAAACACATATTATTTTTCCATACAGGTGAAATTTATTAGTGGATCAAACTTCTTCCAAATAATTCATCCAAAAAATGAGAAATTCTAATTTTTTATACTTTAATTGTTCAAGAAAAGATCCCTGTCTTAGTCATCTAGTGCTGCTATTAACAGAAATACCACAAGTAGATGACTTTAACAAAGAGAAATTTATTTTCTCACAGTCTAGTAGCTAGAAGTCCAAATTCAGGGTGTCAGCTCCAGGGGAAGGCTTTCTCTGTCGGCTCTGGAGGAAGGTCCTTGTCCTCAATCTTCCCCTGGACTAGGAGCTTCTCCCCACAGGAACTCTGGGTCCAAAGTACTGCTTTCTTGGTGGTATGAGGTCCCCCCACTCTCTGCTTGCTCCCCTTTCATCTCTTTTAAGATAAAAGGTGGTACAGACCACACTCCAGGGAAACTCCCTTTACACGGGGTCAGGGGATGTGACCTGACCAAGGGTGTTACATCCCATCCTAATCCTCCTTAACCACAGGTAGAGATTATGATTTATAACATATAGGAAAATCACAAAATGGAGGACAACCACACAATACTGAGAATCATGGCCTAAACAAGTTGACACATATTTTGGGGGGACACAATTCAATCCATGACAATCCCTTGAAACCGAAACACACAAAAGGCTTTCACGACATTGAGGGCATAACTGTATACATGTATATCCCCTCAACAAGTGCTCTGTTGGAGCCTGAAATTTCAATATTTAGGAGGCATAAGTTACACTTTTGAAAGGCGTTTCTAATTTTTCACTTAAAAGATTGTTCCAATCAGAAATCAAGTCTCGAGAGGCAGGGCCAAGATGGTGGAGTAGTCAGATGCTACCGGTGGACCCTCTTACAACAATTATATATGGAAATCTGGAAGCCCTGAACATCAAAGGCAGAGCTTAAGAACTGGACTGAGTGGCAGGGCAAGAGAGAGACGGTTTGGAAGCAGCGAGGAGTTGCCAGACCTGACCCGGTGAGTGCCTGAGCCCTTCAGGCCTGATCAGCTCGTGGGCAGGCACTGAGGCAGATGAGCATCGGTGCTTGGGAGGCATATTCCACACCAGGAGAGACCCATCCGCTGAGAGTTTACTCGGCCAAGCAGAACCAGTAAGAAGCAACCCTCGATGAATGATAAGTACTTGCATATGGCTTACTACACGGATCAAAAACATCCCCCTTAGGGAAAAACCTCTATCCCATTTACCTCCCTGCTCCCTGCTCTGCACTAGGTCCGGGACCAGCTTCAGCAATTGCTGAGTCCTCTGGGCCAGAAGTAGGATCCGTCACACGCACAGAGCCATTCTCCCTGCCTTGGACGGTGAACAACTTAAAAAACAGGGGAAAAATAAACTGCTGCTTCCCTAAGCCAGGAATCCAGGGGAGGCACAGCTCCTTTGCCTAGGCACAGGCATAAGGGATCCATGGACTTTGAGTGCCTTTCCCCTGCATAGAGTTTTGTGGGCCCATCTCAACAGTGTAGGCCCACATTACAACAGTACAATGGGGTATATAATGGAACTCTAACTTCAACTGTTTCAGCTGTGAAGTGGCAGGTTCTTGACATTTGACACTGCTCTGCCCATTAAGCAGGGTTTTCACCTACTCATATCAGGGACCTGAGGACTAGTGGCTCCACCCATACCACCTAGCCACCTGTGATAGGGGCCCATGAATAAGAGGTGTCCCCCAGTCCTTACAGCCAACAGCATTAGCTGCTCATAGTCCGGATGCAAAACCCACCCACCTACATGCTCTAGGGAACAGGGACATGCCTTCCTCCTGGACACTCAGAGGCGGCCGTCAGCCCCCTGCCCTGCTCAGAGTGTGTCCCCCTGCTGCAGCCAGATGCCTATGCCTACACCAATCACCCATACCTGTCTAGGACTGTAAGTGAAAGCCTATACCACACACTTGGTGGCTATCTACCTGGGCACCTGAGCTGAATCCATACAGGAGGAGTGGACGGACTCCAGAGCTCACATACCTAGTAACAGATCTAACCACCTGGTGACAGGATATTAAAGCTTCAAAGATGCCAATAATCAAACTAGATCATACGATCAGCCTATTTGGGCATATCAAAACAAAATAAGAAGTTAGGACACAGTAAGCAAACATAACATAAATAAATATAATAAATTA
>NW_004444129.1:3962899-3968213 GCF_000243295.1 Trichechus manatus latirostris | reverse complement strand
CAAGAAAGCAGTGCCAGGAGCAGAGCGCGTCCTTTTGACCTGGGTCCCTCTGCCGAGAAGCTCCTAGTCCGGGGGAACACTGATGAGAAGGCCGACGGAGAGAGAAAGACGTCCCCTGGAGCTGACACCCTGAATTTGGACTTTTAGCTTACTTTGACTGTGAGGGAATAAACTTCTCTTCATTAAAACCATCCACTTGTGGTATTTCTGTTATAGCAGCACTAGATAACTAAGACAGATGTGTACTGCCTGTGTGAAGTCACTGCAACAAAATTATAAATAATACATAAAATAAAATGACCCTGCTCAACCCATGGACAGAATATTGGACAGGACCATGTGACTGCTACGGTGTTAAAGTTTTTCTAGTTATATAGCACATGTATGCAGGAAAAAAAGAAAAAGAAAGGAGAGAGAGAGAGAGAAAGAAACATGGGATTTACATTTCCAACCAAGATGAGATTTACCCTCCTGCCTGAAACTACCAAAAAAGGGATGGAATATATGAAATATTAGTTTGCAAGATACTGTACATCAGACAGCAAAGGACAGTATCCTTGAGAGATGCAAAACAAATGAAGTGAGTCCTAAGGGAGTTTCCAGGCCACAGTACTGAAAGGAAGAACTGAGACAGAGCATTGCAGTTTCCCTGCAAATTCAAGAAGTTCATTGAATGCAAAGTATAAGAAACAAGAAAAAAATACATCAAGGCATACCATAGCCAAATTTCTCAAAATCAGTAAGAAAGAGAAAATTTTAAAAGCAGCCAGAGAAAAATGATCCATTGCACAGAAAGGGAGAAATACAAGGATGACAACAGATTTTTCATCGAAACAAGGCAAGCAAAAAGACAGTAGAGCAACATAAAGTTCTGTAAGAAGAAAACTATCAAACTAGAATTCTATACACTTTGCCATGAGACCATAAGAACTGAGTGGTGCCCAGCTACCATTACTACATTCTATAGAAGAATCCTGATCTAAAGGGGGAAAATTTAGAACAGAATTTCAAATTTTCATGGAATCCAGATTTCTGGAGCCATAGAGGATGGACGAATCCTGAAGCTATTGCCCTGATACAATTTTTAATCCTTAAATCAAAAATATTCCCCGAAGTCTTCTTAAAACCAAACAATAGTTCAGCTTAACTAGTAAAGAATGACCACTTTGAGCATTATGCTCTTTTGACAACTATCTATATGGGATCAAACTCACAATAGCAACTCTAAAGATTAGACAGGATACTTAGGGAACAATGAGTTTATGTTAATGGGGTAAGAAAAATTTTGAAAATGAAGGTGAAAATGGTTTCACAACTTGAAGAATATAATCAATGTCATTGAATTGTACATGTAGAAATTGTTGAATTGGTGTATGTTCTGCTGTGTATATTCTCAACAACAAAAAAGAAAATAAATTTTAAAAGAAAAGAAAAAATCAAGAAGAAATGAAGATTTATTCAGATACAGAAAATCTAAAAGAATTCGTCATGAGTGCACACACGCTACAAGAAATGTTCAAGAAAATCCTTAATGCAGAAGGAAAATGATACCTGATGGCTCTAAACAAAAAAATGGAAGAACATCAAAAATGGTAACTATGTTTTTCTTAGTATTCAAATATCTTTAAAAGATTTTTAAGCAATGTAGTATGGAGTTTATAAAATATTTAAAAGTAAAATGAATAACAAAAACAGCACAAGTCAAGAGGAGAGAAAGAGAAATATACTATTGTGAGGTTTGTGTACTATATATAAAGTGGTATATCTTTTAAATGTAGACTGTGATAAGCTAATGATGTACACTAAAAACCCACTAAAATAATGAAACAAAAAGATATAGTTAATAACCCAACAAAGAAGATAGAATAATATCATAAAAATATTTTATTAATATTAAAGAAGACAGAAGAAGAGGAAAAAAGAACTAGAATAGATAGAACAAACTAAAACAAATAGCACAATGATAGATTTAAACATAACCATGTTGATAATTACCTTACATGTTAATGGTTTAAATACCTCAGATAAAGGCAGAGAATGTCAGATTGGACAAGAAAGCAATTCTACAGATATGTAGTGTACAGGAACACATTCCAAATATAAAGAAACAAATAGGTTAAAAAGAGAAGAATGGAAAAAGATATACAATGCTAACATTCATCAAAAGAAAGTTCAAGTGGCTATGTTAATATCAGACAAAGCAGATTTCAGAGCAAAGACTATTACCAGGAATAAAGGAGATCATTTAATAATAAATAATAAAGAAGTCAATGATTAGGTGCATTAACCAGTAAGCATGGTATGTACCGGTTTACAGTAATCAAGGTACAGATGGATTTAAATAACAGATTAACCAGTAAGCACCGATTAAACCGTAAACATGGCACACACCCGCTTACGGTAAGCAAGGTAGGCACGGGCTTAATTGTGCGTCCTTACTTACTAATTGGTAAGTAAGCACAATTAAGCCCGTGCCTACCTTGCTTATTGGGTAATCTATCCCTGAGCCAATCCATCAAACTAAAACCCAAACCTATAGTTTTTGAGTCATATTCTGACTCATAGCGACCCTATAGGATAGAGTATAACTGCCCCATAGGGTTTGCAAAGCTGAAAATCTTTATGGAAGCAGACTGTTGCATCTTTCTCCCATGGAGTGGCTAGTGGATTTGAATTGCCTGCCTTTCGGTTAGCAGCTGATCGCTTAGCCACTGTGATACCAGAGCTCCCTAATCCATCAAAAGAGCATCAGATTATAAACGCTTATACACCTAATTACAGAGATTCAAAATAGACTGGCAAAAAGAAATAGACAAATCCATAATTATAATCTAAGATTTAAATACCCCTGTGCTTAATTGGGAAACCCTGGTGGCATAGTGGTTAAGAGCTGCGGCTGCTAACCAAAATGTTGGCAGTTCAAATCCACCAGGTGCTCCTTGGAAACCCTATGGGGCAGTTCTACTCTGTCCTATAGAGTCACTATGAGTTGGAACTGACTTGAATGCCACAAGTTTGGTTTTTTTTTCTTTTTTGTGCATAATTGAGGAGACTTGGTGGCACAGTGGTTAAGAGCTCTGTTGCTATCCAAAAGGTCAGCAGTTTGAATCTGCCAGCCACTCCTTGGAAACCCTATGGGGCAGGTCTACCCTGTTCTATAGGGTTACAATGAGTAGGAATCGACTTGATGGCAACGGATTTGGGTTTTGTTTTGTTTTTGGTGAAAAATTGATAGAACATACAGACAGAAAATCAATATGGAAATAGATTTAGAAAAAGATGTCAGTCAACTTGATCTATTTGACATTGATAGAACATTCCACCCAACAAAACAGCAGAATTCCCATTCTTTTAAAGTGCACACAGGATATTTGCAAACATAGACCATATTCTGGGCCATAAAATAAGTTTCAACAAATTTAAAAGATTTCAAGTCATACAAAGTATATTCCATGTCCGAAATTGAATTAAATCAGAATAAACCCCTTTGCAACCAAGTCGATTCTGACTCATAGAGATGCTATAGGACAAAGTAAAACTGCCCCATAGGGTTTCCTAAGTAGCAGCTTGTGGATTTGAACTTCCCATCTTTTGGTTAGCAGCTGTAGCTCTTAACCACTGTGCCACCAGGACTTCTGGGAAGATATCTGGAAAATCCACAGATTCCTGGAAACTGAATAACACATTTCTAAATAACCAATTGGCAAAGAAAAAATCAAAAGCGAATTTAAAAATATTTGCATTGTATAAAAATAAAATCACAACATACCAAAATTTATGGGATAACACTAAAAAACTATGGGGAAATTTATAGTACTAAATTCCTGTATTAAAATAGAAAAAGATATCAAATCTATGACCTCACTTTCTACTTTAAGAAATAGAAAAAGGTGAGCAAATTAAATCCACAGTAAATAGAAGAAAAGGAATAATAAATATCAGAGTGGAAATCACTAAATTAGGAAACAGAAAAAAAAATAGAGAAAATAATGAAACCAAAAGCTTATTCTTTAAAAAGGCTAACAAGATTGGTAAATCTCCAGGCTGACTGATTATTAAAATAGAAGACAAAAATGACTAATATGAAGATTGAGAGAGGTGACATCACTAAAGACTCTACTTACAATGAAGTATAATAAGGGAACACTATAGACAAGTTTATGCCAATAAATTTGACAACTTAGAGCAAATAGACAAATTTCTTGAAAGAAAAAAACTACCAAACTTCATTCAAGAAGGAATAGATAAACTGAATAGTCTTGCATCTATTTAAAAAATAGAATCTCTATGTTTAAACCTTCCACAAAGAAAATTCCAGGTCCAGATGGTTTCACTAATGACTTCTACCAAATATTTAAGGTAGAAATAATGCCAATTTTAAACAAACTGTTTGAGAAAATTGAAATTGTTTCCCAACTCATTCAATTAGATTAGCATTTATCTGATAACAAAACCAGGCAATCACAAGAAAAGAAACTATACACTGATATCCCTTATGAACATGGATGCAAAAATTCTAAACAAAACCTTAGCAAGTTGAATCTAACCTGTGTAAATGATAGTACATCATTACCAAGTAGGTTTATCTAAGGAATGCAAAGTTGGTTTAACATTTGGAAATCAGAGTAAGTCACTTCATTAACAAAGTTTAAAAAAAAAAAAAATTCACTCATTCCTGATTAAAAAGTCTTATAAAACTAGGAATAGAAGTGAACTTCTCAACTTGAAGAAGGGCATCTGCATCATGCTTAATGGTCAAAGATTAAATGTTCTCCCCCTAAAATCACAAGCAAGACCATGATGTCTGCTCTGACCCCTTCTATTAAACACTTTAATGAAAGTTCTAGAAAGTTCAAGCAAGCAAGAAAAAGAAACAAAAGGCATCCAGATTAGAAAGGAAGATTTAAAACTGTCTTTATTCTCAGAAGACATAATCAGCTGTGTATAAAAAATGCTACTAGAACTAACAAGTGAGCACAGCAAGGTTAAAAGGTACAGGATCAATATACAACAATCAATTGTATTTCAATGTACTAGAAATAATTGGAAACTGAAAATAACAAATTAAAATACAATCATATGAAAAAACTACAAAATGCTTAGGGATTGATCTGACGAAAGATATGAAAGACCTATGTCCTGCACACTAAAAACTACAGAATAGTTTTGAGAAAAATTAAAGAAGATCTAAATAAATGGAGACACACTCTGTGTTCTGGATTGTTGTTGTTGTATGCTGTCAAGCTGATTCTGACTCATAGAGACCCTATAGGACAGAGTAGAACTGCCCCATAGGGTTTCATAGGCTATAATC
>NW_004444129.1:3949144-3951044 GCF_000243295.1 Trichechus manatus latirostris | reverse complement strand
TCTCAGCCTCTTCTGCATATTTAATTTTAAAAGGCATTTCCAAAACGGGTTTTTGCTCTTGTTAAGGTTTCTTTAAGGTAGTATGGGAGTTCAGATAAGGTATTGGGGGGAGGGGTAGGCTGGTAAAGGTGAGTAGGGGGTGCCTCTCGAGGAGTGGAGGGAGGGGGAGGAAATTGGTGTTTTAGACTAGGGGTGGATTATGGACCCTGGGTACTCCACCATCTGGGGAAAGGGAGGGTATAGAGGTTGTTGCGGGGTAGGTAGCTGGCGAGGTTACAGAGTTTTGACACTATAACTTTTAATTTGTTTAGTTTGTTTCAAAATGGTCTCCTGTAAGGCAAATTTAATATTCTGATTTCTTTTGGAAGCTTCCAAGTACTAATAAATAATAATAATTGTAATAAATGTCTCCCATTAGTTTTGTTTGCTGCGGGAGCCCTTAGCTTTTAATCTACTGTACAGATTAATTTAGTTAAACTAAATGACCCCTACAATGGCCACTGGTCTTTTAAATTTCCCTCAGCAAGTGTATGCCATCAGCCTAAATACAAGACTGAACCAGGGTCAGAATGAGCTGCAGGTTCTGCCTCAGTCTTGGACATTTTACTCCCAGTCTTACTGAGAAACTTTCAAGTATTGAAGTCCTAAATGTGTGCGAAAACCTTACTGGTGCACCAGAAAGAAAGAAAGATAGTTCAATAATGAGATGGTCAGGAGACAAGCAGAAAATGAAGGTATAGAGAAAAGATACACAATAAATCTCTCAAAGAGCCACTTTCACAATAAGCGTAGGCTTTGATCTGAGAGGCTTACCTCCAGCAGGCCCCAAGAATTTAAGGAGATGGCTCTGGACACAAAGAGTCCTTGCTGGTACCAGGGCGAGTCCACTCCGTGACTTCTCAGGAACTCTGAAGATAAATATTCTTCATAATCCTGCCAGCTATGCCATTGAATGTCATAGAGTAACTACCCGTACTCTGATTAATGCACAATTGAAAGATTTATTGAAAATACAGAATCAGCTCTAGCAGGGGATAGACTAAATTACATCTTGTGGAATCCAGTAATCCAATATGGCCACTCAGCAGCGGTGTTTTATAAAGTGGAAACAAAGGACATGAATTACAGTATTTGATTGGTATTTACAAATGTAGATCATTGAGAAACATTAGTTGATTGGTAATTACAGGCTTAGATCATCAAAAGACATTACTTGATTGGTAGTAGATCATTTTAAGGCAGGACTTCCTATGGCGGAACTTGTAAAGCAGGACTTCCCTAGTGGAAGCTGGTAAGGTGATTGGCTTAAAAGGATATATATGTCTTTCTTAGATTGGTGACAATGTGGTAGTCATAAGGGTATGTGAAGGGGGGAGTGACATCATCATTACAGGACATTCTTCTCTCAGGGGAGTTGCAGTGTATTTTTACATCATCATTGCCCGACTTTCCTTAGTTTCATGATTATGTTTGCATGGAAAATGGCTGTTGCTAGGGTGGAAACAGAAATAGCTACAGAGGAGTCCTATGCAAACCTCAAGCCAGCCATTTCAGATTTTCTCAGGTTCCTCAAATTTCAAAATTCCCTTACACATCATCAAAATTAAAACCTTCACTCTTTGAAAGATACTATTAAAAGAATAAAAAGATAAGCCACAGACTAGGAGAACATATTTGCAAATCATATATCTGATAAAGGACTTACATCCAGAATATATAAAGAAATTTTGAAACTCAGTAATAAAGAAACAAACAATCCAATAAAAAACTGGAGAAAAATTTTGAATGGCTATTTCTCCAAATAAGAGATTGAGATGGTAAATAGGCAAATGAAAAGATGCTCAATGTCATCATTAATTGGCAAAATGCAAATCAAAACCACAATGAGATGCCATTGCGA
>NW_004444129.1:3946277-3948188 GCF_000243295.1 Trichechus manatus latirostris | reverse complement strand
CTATGAGTTGGAATCAACTTGATGGCAATGGCTATCACTCTTGCATTTCAAACCAGGGACAAGTTCATGGATCACTCAGGTTCTGGCCACACCTCTCATGGCACATTTTACAGGAAGAAGTGGTTTGATCTCTGCTGCTATTGACTGAGGAGGGAGTGGGCAGGCAACAAGATGGGAGAGCCCCAGCTGTCCAGAGGTGGACAACCGCTTTTGCTTCCCACAGGTGAACACTTCCTAGTAGGAAGGATGCTCTGTGCTCAGGATGAGACAGTTTGGGTGTACCTGAGATCACTGAAGAAGGCCATTTATTTATAATACAGGGAGTGGAAAATTAGGCCATTGTATTTCTGCACAGGGGAAGAATTCATAAAAAGTCACACAGAATTATTCTTATATAACTGACAGTGACATCGTTGTAAGGTGGAAACAGAGCTTTATTTGTCTTACTTAAAATGATATATAGAGCACTTGTCTGTTTATTCCACTGCAAACAGCTTCTGCAAAAACAGCCGTAAATCCCTGGGGGTTTCTCCTGATAGTTATAAGTTACCGGAGAAAAATCTCTCAAGCTAGTTGCTGCCTTGCAGATATCCATTATTCTCAATTCAAGGGCCTTTTTCTTGTTTGTTTGTTTGTGTTGAGTGTGTATTTTTTTCCCAAAGTTATATTACATGCAATATTACTTTTAAAAATGTAAAATGTGTCAGAACACAGCTACTTTTCAAATAGGTAAATATATATACCTAAATCAAAGCACGCAGAGCCAAAGGGGAAAACACTCGATAAATAGACTTCATAATCAAATCTGGCTCAGGTTAAAGCGAAGTTAGTTTGATGGATTCCAGCTGGGGCCCTAGTAAATAACAGGCTCTGTAATTAAGCTACCTTAGCTCAGCCTCCCTGGAAGCTTATGGGCAACTCAAAGGTTCCAGAGTGACAACAAGGAGGCAACCTTAGAAATGAAGAGACAGCTTGCCCACCCACGTGCTAGTCCCTCCTCGGCCCTCAGCCCATTCCTCCATGAACTGAGTCAGCAGAGGCCACTGTTCTCCGGTACACGCCCAAATGTCCACGACATTGACTGGCAAAGCCCAGGTTTGGGAATGGGAAAGTAATAAGTGAAAATCAACAAATGCTGAAGTCGTGCGCCCTCTTTTCTGTCAAAAAATCTGAAACCTGTCATTTCTGGTTTCCCTGCGCACACACACACACAGATACTTGTATGTGCATGTCCACACATACACCTATTCCCAAAGGAAAGCACTGTAGCAGAAATAGGAGCAATCACTTTGTAGCATAGAATTCTGCATTGAAATTTTAGCTCAATCACTTTTTTGGCCTGTGCCCTATAGTTTAACAAAGAAACGATTTTTGAACAATTGCCATATGCCAAACACATTGGACACTGGGGACCCAAAGATGAATATGACCAGTTACTGCCACAAGGAGCTCACTGTAGAGTAGGGTGGAAAACATTTAGACAATTTTAATATATTATGCTAAATGTTAATCTAGAAATAAGTATGACCTTATGTAATCACAGAGGAATGGGAGATTCAGATTTAACCTGAGGAAGAAAACTCAACTAAATTTTATAGGATGAGGAAGTTACTTGACATTTCTGAGCCTCATTTTTCTTTTCTGTCAAATGGAGTTTATAATATGTGCATCTATAATACTGATATGAGAAATAAAGAAAGTAGTTGATATGAAGTTCCTAGTAAGAAATATTGGTTCCTGCCCTGATGGCCCTCTTCCCCTTCTCCTATCTGTCAAATTATAAGAATGAATAAAAACAATCTTTTGCCAAAGTTGTAACATCATAAGCAACTACTTCTCGTAGAAGGATGGGAAGGAAACAGTATTATTGATTAAAATAAGAACTCTTCATTTCTCTTTATTGTAATAAAT
>NW_004444129.1:3933863-3943582 GCF_000243295.1 Trichechus manatus latirostris | reverse complement strand
CAATGGGGTTTTGAGGCTGGGTACTCAACTCCTGCCTTATCCTGAAAACCCCTCCATGGAGAGAGACAATGCACATACACCAAGGTCAGCACAATAGCCAAGGGCGTTTGCCCAGAAAGGGTTATGCAGATGGTTAATAGAACAAAGCCTCCCTAGAGGCAAAATAGATGGGTGGTCCACAATCTAACAGATTTATTTTGACATACAATTAATCCTCATTGTTTGCAGGTTATGTATTTGCAGATTCACTTACTGGCTACAAATTTAATTGTAATCCCAAAATCACAACATGCAGTGATGGTTTGCAGTCATTGGTAGATATACGCATGCGCAGAAAATGGAAAATTTTGAGTTGCCTGATGCGCACATTTTCAGCTGAGGTCAAACAAGGCTGATTTGGTTCATTCAGTGTTAGTGAGGACTTTATAGAACATTAAAAAAAGAAAAAAGAATTGTTGCCGTCAAGTGAATTCCAACTCATGGCAACCCCATGTGTGACAGAGTAGAACTGTGCTCCATAGGGTTTTGTTGGCTATAATCTTTCCTGGAAGCAGATCACCGGCCTTTCTTCCATGAAGCCTTGGGTGGGTTTGAACGATCTTTAGGTTAGTGGTTGACTGCAAACCATTTGTGCTATCCAGGATTCTTTATAGGACATAACTGCCATGAATAATGAGAACCAAATATATAAATACATCTTTTCTGATATATCCAAAAAAGCATGAATGAGCAAGAGTCTGAGGGTGGTTGCCCCAATAAAAAGTCATGACAGTAATGATACCTTACTCAGTTTCTGGATTAGAGCCAGTATTCAGATCTGGAACCCACTGACTGGAGATGTGCCTGAGTCTGTAGGGGGTAGAAGAGTGCAACACCACAGGAAGTATACACTATAATGATTGCCCCAGTCCTCCCTTAAAGGGACACACAGCCATACATACAGGCCTGTCGGAGTGGGCTTAGAGTGTGATGATCTTTATATCACATGTTAGTACCCAGCAGAAAGCATCCCTCATGGAAGAGGCACCGAACAACCACATAGAATGATTTGGACAGTTGATGTTAGCTGGTTTTTGTCAGTGGTCACCCCAGTGCAGGTAACCTCTTCCAATGAGCCATCTTGTCTCCCCTTTGGGCTGGCAGAGATTTAGTCCTGAGCTGATGGACCCCTTGCCCAATCCTGCCTTCTCCTGTTTTCCTTCGACAAGTGTTACTCCCCAGTAAACTTTTGCACTCCTAACCATCTCAGCAGCATCTACTTCTTGGAGAACCCAACTGGGGACAGGGAGTCCTGTGTGATAAAGAAGAACCTTTCTGAGGACCTTTCTATCCAGGTCTAGCCCCTCAGAGAGGAATATGTAAGGAGACCCTGCCTCCAACCTGTGGGTTCAGATTCAGCAACTCTGATGATGGGCCCCCCAACCTTCTGCTCAGATGCTGTTGAGCTCAGAACCACTTTTCCTGGTCCCTTCTTGCCTACATTTCCAGCCCCCTATTTCTCCCTATTTCTTCTGTTCCTGTTTCGTTAGTTCCCAAGTCACTTAACATTGAGATGGTGCTCTCTACTGTGTGATGACCTGCCCTACATCCCCACATCCCAGCTCCGATCTATGTGCCTGATACAATCTCTCTACCTACTGGTTTCTCCCTTCCTGGACGATCTCTGCTCTTAGAATTGAAGTGTCTGTCTCCTACTTTCCACCTGTGACCGTTTGCTATCCAGACACTGTGACAAACCAAACTCCCAGTCAGGCCTTTCCTAGCCCAACCCATTCTATAACTATGAAATTGTGGTTCTGACATTGACTGTCAGACCTAGGGAAGAAGGAGGACAATTCCCTTGCCTTTCTTCTCCACTCTGTCATCCATCACTCCTATATAATGGAATGTCCTCCCTGTACACTTAACTACAAATCATTTCAGAGCACTATGTGGCATTTCTGAGCATCAAGAGTAATTCATATTGACATAAATCCCTGTTTCAAAAACCAATCATTTGTTAATTGTTAACTAAGCCCTTACTATAAGTCAGCTCTGAGTCCCTTTCAAAGAAGACAACCCCTGATGTACCACATATGTAGGGCTTGGGCTGTATGCTTGTTTGTTTGATTTACTACTCTCGGAATTCCTTCATCAACATTTTATGTAAGTATTCTAATATTTATTTTCTAGTATTAAGTTGTAGGGTGGCAGTCAAACTTGAATGGCTTTACAAAAAAAAAAAAAAACTTGTGATATTATTTACATTGACATAAGGAGAGCACAAATCTGATCCATTTTGTTGTTTCTCTCACCTCAGTATTCCTGTTCCCTCTCTCACAGCTGTACTTTTTCCTTTCTTCTTCTTTCAGAAAATCTGTTAATTTAGAGAAAGGAAGTGTCTTCTTTTGACTACCATTATAATGTTTGCTTGTTCTTTTTTCTTTTAAGGAGCTAAGCCTCCATAGATTGATGAAACTGGACTTTTTAATGCTAGAAAAAAAGAAATATTAAATTAATTTTGAGAACAATCTTCCAAATATATCCCGAGAACTTAAACCATCTGCAGCCATATAGTCTACTCTCTACATTAACCTGACTCTATTATCCCAGGAAATTCTTGTCCAGGAAAATAAAGTCACAAATAATGTTATTGTTTGTTCCATGAACTTCTTGAAAATCCATTTTTCCGAATAATAGACTGATAGCCTACTCAGCTATCCCTTATTAGAGTTAGTGTCCCCTTCTCAGGCCTCATCAAACAAATATTTACTCAAGACTCTAAAAAAGCCTTGCCTTGCTATGTCCACCAACCCTGCCCAATTCCAATTGGTTCACCGCCTATTCTACCTCCACCTCCCGACTTGTGTCCCCCTAGATTGAAAAACCTGCCTTAAACCAACTCCAAAAACTTCATAAATATCTCACTTTTTCCTCCCTGCTCAGAGATGCTACTAAAACTCAGTCTTGCTTTACCACAGGTTATTGTGTGTATGTGCGTGTGTGTTTAAAAACAACCAACACTTAGTGAGTACCTCGTACTGAACTACCTTTCATGGGGAACCATAATGAATAGTGCCAGCCATGATTTCAGTCTATTTGGACAGAAGGGATATATAAAAATCTATTATGAGGCAGAATTAAATAAATTATATAATAAATGTATAATCAACCAATTTTCAGGGGGTCAGAGAAGGATCTGGTGACACTTCATAGAGGTGGTGATATTGGAATTTAGGTAGCTGTAAAAGTTAGCTTGAGATATTATGGAGGCTTACTCCTTGCAGCTGCTACATTTTACTTCTCAATTAGATGGCTTTGGGGAAACCTATGGACACTTTAGTAAGAAACAACATGAAACATTTCCAGAATTTCTTAAGCAGCTACTCTGTGACTGGATAATATGTCGAATAATGGGGCTCTGACTTTGAAGAAAATATCTAGATCTTCCTGGAAAAAAAAAAAATTCTTGCAAGGAGGCAGACCGCGCCTGTCTGCCAGATCCTTCCTACTCTTTCTATTGCTTGTAGACCCCTTCCTACCATCTGGTTGAGCCTGAGCTATGATACAGTGCACCATGCTCTGGTGATCAGTCACCCATGCTTCCTGCGACCTTCTCAAACATTGGATAAACACACCAAGCACTTGTTTAAACAGAGCTTATTGAAATTGAACTCTGATGCTCCTGCTATTATATTTTTTCATGGGATTTGGTTGGTAAGGAGAATGGTGCAGCTAGTGGGATACCAAACTATTTTGGTCAAATATGAAGCAGATTAAACAAAGTGGGATTTTTTTGTTTTATTTTGGGTAGGCATATCAATTTTCTCTTAGAAAAGTATGGATTTCATTTATGCAGCTGACAATCATGGTCGAAGATACAATGTTGCCAGCCATTTGTTTTCTGAAGATGGTCCCAATCTGAGAGTGATTTGAGGTGTATTTTGTAAGCCTAAATGGAAACTACTGCATTAGAAAGAAATATTCTGGCCACGTTCTAATTACACTTTGAAAACCAAAAAGGACAAAAGCCATATGTGTGTTCAAAGCTAGCAGTATTTTCTACATTGTCCACATTGTCCACAATGTCAATCTGATTTCCACTGAGCTCATGAAGTCCCAGCCCTTGCAGTGGTTGAGCCTAACTTTGTTGAGAGGTAGTCCAAGTATGTGGAGAAACAGCAGATGTTGGCAGCAAAGGTCTTGTTCTGCTCTTTGTCCAAATAACAGGGCTCAAAGAGTTCCACAAAATGACCAAAAATCGATCCGGCCCCAGTAATCATATCAGGATGACACAGGCACAACCTTCTATGTCATTAGCACTGTTTACCTCATATTGTGTTAGCATTCATTTTCACTAATATGATACAAAAATGTAATGATGTATAAGTGTTTTTTAATGTCGTGTAAGTGAAAACAGGTGGGTAATTTACCACGGGCTCCATACAGATTGGAGCTGGCATTTCACAAAGAAAATGCTGAGCTTTTTTTTTTTTTTCTTTTTGGTAATTTTTTTCCTGGGTCAGATTTCAACAACCTTGGTTTTTAAAATCACTTAGTTAAGTCCATGTGAGACATCACACTAGGTCTGTGGACCCAATGCAAAAATCAACAGAGTGATTTTCTACAGTTAAACGTTTCAACAAATAACAAGCGTATTTATATAGTTAACCTCCATTCAGAAAAGAAGCAAAGAGGGAGAGAGTGGTCTAAACAAGGTATCAGGGGTATTAAAAGAAGTCTGTATTCAGAGTGCAAGCCCCTGATTAGAGCACTGGCCCTGCCTGGTACCTGGCTGCTGAGCTAACGGGCAATCCTTGAGGCAGAAGTCAAGAGCACTACTTTAAAAGAGTCCCGATACACATTGGGTGGTGTTGATTTGTTCCAATTTTTTCCAGGAAGTTAGAAAAGTTTAGGACCTTTCCATAAGAGACTCAGGTTACCTTCTTGCTGCCATCTTTATTATCAAGATATCAATAATCTGGATTAATTTAATCTTCATCAATATTAGTTGAGCTAAGAAATCTTGAGAAGCCAGGTGTCTTAGTGCCTTTTTCTGGGGCGAGTGTTATTCAGATTCTCCCATGACTATTTGCTGATGAAAGGTTATAATATATTTAATAAAATCTGAGCAAGTGAAGAGCTAATTTTCTAAGTGTCAGTGAGATTCTTCCTCCTACCCCCAAACTCTTGCAGAGATAGCACATTTCTTGAATATTTTTTTCCAGATTTTCTGTTTTCCCATCTTAATATTGCAGCAGAAGAAAAATGTTCTCCATCATGCTCATTTCAGCTGCCTTGCTCTGGGTCTCACGTTGCCTGTCCTGCCTGTGATTTTACATTCCAGAATGCCCTGGGGGAGAAAGAAATTGTGTCCAGACGCAGCCATGGGAATGGAATTTCCCATACCTTGAGAGTGACCTCCAATTTGACCTTAAAATTAAAAACTTGTTTGTGAACTCCTGAGAGAGAAAAAAGTATCTAACAGTAGCTGCTGTTTAAAAATATAATTGGCAAGTATAGTATTAGAACAACACATGAGTCAATCATGGGCTCCCTTAGATCCGAACAACTCACAGCCCAGACTTCCTGTGTTTTTCTGCCTGTGAATGGATGAACCACCAGTGTAAACTTCAGAAGGGGAAAGAGCTATTCCTTTCTAATCCCGATTCGCGACGGTAACTTTTTCCAAGTGCTTGTTTTAGGACTGGTATTTCTCATGCTTAGTTTCAGTCACAGTCTGAGAATTTGTCAGCAAACTTATTTATGTTTAAGGCGTAGATGAGGGCTTTGGCACTAGAGAAAGGCTTGAGTCTTAACTCTATTATTTACCAACCGTGTGACCTCAGTTTCCTGACCTGTAAAACGGCGATAACGGATGGTGTATACCTGAGACGGTTGTTTTGAGAACCAAAGGAGGTATGCTAGTAGCTGAATTTCACTTACAATATCCTATGTAATGAAATTTTCTTATATTAGTTTACTAGGGCTGCTATAACACAATATCACCAACTTCGTGGATAATAGAAACAGAAATTTATTGTCGCACAGTTCTGGAGGGTAGGAGTCTGAATTCAGGATGTTGGCACGGCCATGTTCTCTCTGTCCACTCTAAGGGCAGATCTTTCCTTGTCTCTTCCAGCTTCTGGCAGCCCTAGTCATTCATATCTCAACCTTCCTTGGCTTGCAGATGCATCTTTATATGGTGTGTCTCTCTGGGTCTCTTCTCTTTTATAAGAATGCCCGCAGATTGAATTAGGACCTACTTTACTCTGGGATGATCTCATGTTAGCTGATAGAATCTCCAAAGACTCTATTTCCAAACATATTCACACATTCACGGGTATTGCGTGTTAGGACTTCAACATATCTTTTTGAGGGCTACCATTCAATCCATAACAGTATGGAAACAGCTCAATGACCATTCCTTAGGAGCAAGAGAGGTCCAGATGGCTTTTTCCTTTTCTGTGAATACTTACATTTCTGTCCTATGAGAATATGATTAACACATCCTGTATTATAATATTGTCAATAATATATCACGTTTCATAGTTTACAAATCTGTTCACATTATATATATGATTTAATCCTTGCAATTATCCTGTAATTAGTCTTTGAATGGTTATTATTGCCTGTATTTTCCAGATGACATATTTCTCTCTATTTACATATTGGGAAACTAAGGTCCAAATATCATAAATGAGTTATTCAAGATCACATATTGTATATGCAACTGGACCCTGGATTTGGGGAAGGTCCTGCCTTACGAAGTCTTTTGCCATTTCAATGTAGCAATTGGGCAAGTGATTGCTTTCACTGGAATTCTGAATTGATTCTCTATTACTGAAAATGAAATCAAAGACCTGCGACATGCAGGGTCTAGAGTGTAGAGTGTTAGTGGTCAGTAGGCATTTCCATGTCAACCAAGGGAGCATTATTATTAAGTGCCAGTACTTTTATTTCTTTGCCATTCTTATACACAATGGTGATTTAAGGATGGTTTGCTAGAAGTTTGGTGGTTTTGTTGTTTTGTTTTGTTTGCCTAAATAAAAAACTATTGATGAATTCAGTTCTTCACAAGTTGATATATTATTGCATAGGACAACGGATAGGATGTCTTCAGAGTTCCAAGTTATGGGAAAAAAAATGTTTTTGGCATACAAAGTGGTAGACATTAAGAGTTTTCAAAAGGTTGAAAGGTACATTTTTATGTATATTTCATGCTGCTTAATAATGGCTTTAACATGCTAATAAACAAAACCCACTGCCATAGAGTCGATTTTGACTCATAGCAACCCTATAGGACAGAGTAGAACTGCCCCATAGGGTTTCCTAGGCTGTAATCTTTATGGAAGCAGACTGCTGCATCTTTTTCCGGAGGAGTAGCTGGTGAGTTCTAACCACTGATCTTTCGGTTAGCAGCCGAGAGAGCTTTAACCACTGCACCACCAGGGCTTCTCAACATGCTGATGTCGAGCTGAATTGCACTCATATCCTATATAATTGAATACCAGCGATATATGCTGAACTCTATAAAGAACCATGAAGAATATTTTCTTCTTTAAATGGTGTGCCATGGTTTCTAGCACAATATGCTAAAAATCTAGCAGACATTAAATGTCTTACAGATGTTTTAAGAACAATACCAGACAAAATATAATTAAAATTTAGAGTGTGTTTTCTAACTACCCAACACTAGAGGAGAATGGGGAGATGACAGTCAGCTGCTGTAGCCGGGGAAGAAGGAAGGACGCCTCTCCTGGTTTGACTTGCCCCATTCATCCTCATAGTTCCAGAAAGGGAACAGCCCTGCTGTTATGAGCGAATCCTCAGGAAAATCCCCAGAGAAGCTTCAGAGTTCCTTAAAACCAGTTCTTAAAACAAATCTTTCTTCTCATAAGAACCATAGATGATCATTGCTCTTAAAAGAGTTCAAGGTGGCTTCTTTCCCTCCTGAATCATTTTTTTTTTTTTTTTTCTATTTGTATATGGCTTTACCCGAGAAGGCATCTCCTATGTTAGTTTTTGGTATGAAAATCTATTCTTAAGACCTTTTGAAAAAAATGTATATATATATATATTGGAAACCCTGGTGGCATACTGGTTAAGAGCTACGGCTGCTAAACAAAAAGTGGGCAGTTCGAATCCACCAGGCGCTCCTTGGAAACTCTATGGGGCAGTTCTACTCTGTTGCTATGAGTCAGAATTGACTTGATGGCAATGGGTTTGGTTTTTAGTTTTTATACATATATATATATTTCTCTAATGTAACTAGGGAGAAACTCATCCCTTTATATCCCAACTAAAGAAAAAGATATTGTAATGGGATTTCACCATGGCGGGAGATTGTAATTAACTTTTACATGAGCCCAGAGTGTTGACATTAAGAAGATAATATAAAGAATAGCAACACCTTTTCCTCTCCCCCCTCCCCCACCTTTTTTTTTTTTTGTTTTTTGTTTTCTGGAATGGTAGTAGCCTGGCAAGAATACAGAAACTCAGCTGTAATGCCAAAGTACCCTTTTGGTGTTCTGCTCCCAATCATTGAGCAATCAATAGTGCCCAAAGCCCAAGGACCATTAACATTCATACATTCAGGCAGAGGGTTAAAAGCAGTAGAGTAATTCCTAGATATTGTTTGAGGGCTGCAATTGATATGAAACATAGGACATGTGATTGTTTTGACTTGTTTCTTGCTGTCCTGAAATTTCCATCTTATTGTTATTAAAAGAATCAAAGTGTGGTCCAGCCCAGTGAGAAGAGGTTTTCTAATTTGCTAGTGCGAATGGTTAACATGCTTGGCTGCTAACTGAAAGGCTGGAGGTTTGAGTCCACTCAGAGGAACATTGGAAGAAAGTCCTGGAAATCTACTTCTGAAAAACCAGTCATTGAAAACCCTATGGAGCGCAGTGCTACTCTGACACACATAGCGTCACCCTGAATCTGGAAAAAGATGCTGATGCAACTGGTTTTAAAACACCTGTGTTTCTTTAATCCCACCCACTCAGCCACAGCTGATAAACTGGGTTTGGCACCACCTCCGGAGGAGTCAATCCATTGGATTGCCAGGGACAATCAGATTGACTTTTTCAAGAATTCACCCTGATAAACACAGACACCAAGGAAGCTGGAGACTGAGTGGCATTACTGAAAGAGCAGTAAATAAAAGTCTATGGACTCCTGCTGCTGAGATCCTAGGAGAGGTTCTGCTTCTTATCCATCCTTATGATAAATTTTTCTTAAACTAGCTGAGTTGCAATAAAACCAGTCCTGAGTCAGAGAGTGTGGCAAGTCTCCCCAGTCAGCTATACGAATTCTGATGGGAGGGAGCCTCCTGGGCTGGAGGACTCAGTGGAGAGTTCATTTCAGAAGGAGGTAAAGCCAGTGTCCACATGGAGACAATTCTCATGTTATGTTTTAACTTTTTATTGCTATTTTTGTATTCTAATGGTAACATACATTCATTGTTGAATCCAGTAAAAAACATAAACAAGAAAATAAAAATAGGTACTCAAAGCACTAAGCACCATTAATATTTTGCTGTAAGAGCTTGGCTGCTAACCAAAAGGTTGGAAGTTGGAATCCACAGGCCGCGCCTTGGAAACCCTAAGTGTTGCTGTGAGTCGGAATTGACTCAATGACAACGGGTTTTTGTTTTTGTTTTTTTTGGTTATAGTATTTCATCATATTTCTTGATTCCCCTATTGTTAGACATTTAGGCTATTCCCAACTTTTTACTA
>NW_004444129.1:3909181-3933560 GCF_000243295.1 Trichechus manatus latirostris | reverse complement strand
GCACATATAGAATCAGGGTTTAAGAGAACGAAAGAGAGAGTAAGGAGATGATCACATACGCCTTACAAATCCCTCAATCTTTTCGTTTTATTTAGGTTAGAAATTTTTAAAGGATAAATGCCATTTTAACCTGTTAAGAATATTAATTGTTCTAACACAACACACAAAAACACTTTGGTGAATTATCAAGCTGACAGTGCACTTAGTAATGAGTGAGGATAAATGTCTTTGTAGAAATGGGATTCATGAATAAAAACTGATATAACATTAAGCTCTAGACATACACAGTAATTTGTAATCTTTAAAAAGAAGACTCTGCTGAGTTGTGAATTATTTTTGCAGGGACTGAGGTAAGAGTTATGGAAACATGAGGCGAGAAGAGGTGTCAGGGGTCAGGTTGTTTCTTCTGCCTTTAGGGCCACACTTACCACATGTCAGCCACGTTGGGCTGCCAGGGGCCCACTGCTCTCTGCCCTTGCCTCTGGCCTTTGAGCCAGCCCAACATAACCACCTAGAGGTCAGCAACAAATGCCTCCAGATTGTTTGCAGCTTGACCTTCCTTATTTATTTCCAGCCTATTCTTCTCCCAATGCTATTTCTGCTAGATTGCAAACTCTTAGTAATGCTTCCTGACTCTGAGCCTGACTTTATCCTTTGTCCTTCTCTCTCCTCAGGGTTTAACCCCTCCTTTCCAACCTGCCACCCCTCTGTCCTAGTCCTGGCTCTGAGGATCCCATTCTTGGCCTGGCCACTAGGTTGGTACTCTGGTCCAGCCATACCCTGCCCTCATCTACTTTCCCACCAGGAGCTTGTGCTTGAGTGTAAGGCGGCTGAAGAAAGGGATGGGGGGAGGGGGGGGCAGCGGTTTAGACAATAGGGGCTCTGATAGAGGAGCTGAAGTGGGCCTGAGATCAGCTGTTGAGTCTCTGCTACCTGAACATACTGTGGAAAAGAGTGGAGGTAAGAGCTGATTCTGCTGCCTGGAGCCTCCTTGAAGGCAGCTGCTCCTGTGCATCCCCATTGCAGCCACCTCTGGTCCAGCGTGGGGACCACAAGGGTGGGGTCTGCCATCAGGTTGCTTAACTTTGGATCCTGACTCTATCACTTACAGGTTCTGTGACCTAGGACAAATTACTTTACATCTCTATGCCTCAATGCCTCCATCCATCCGATGGGGACACTAATAATCCCTGACTCACAGGGTTGTTGTGAGCATTGAAAATGCCAATATCTGTGGTCTGCATGGGACAATGCCTGGGACATAGTAAAAGGTAAGCAAGTGTTTGCTTCTATGGTTGTATTACTCCCAATCCATAGGAGACCAAATGCTCCAGTTTATCTGAGACTCTCTGTGCATGCCTATTGCTTTAGAGTAATGATTTATAGCACAGCTCCTCCTTGTCCCCTCACTCTCCAAAGTGATCCATGGTTACCCTACGAATCAGCACCTTTCTCTGATTCTGGAAGAGAAGGTCACTTCGTGGCAGCTCTAATTCCCTGCCTCAGTATCTGGACATATTCTCTGTTTAGAGACAGGAGAGGCCTATTCTGAGAGAGCTGGGTTTGCAAGCATTCCTGCTGACTCCTTACCACCATCCCAAGCTTGGGGCTCTTTCTAGTAACTGCAGCCTGGGAAACACATACCGTCTCCTCCTCATTAGCCATCAGGACTGCAGTATATCTTCAGGCTGCCCTCTTAAGTACAATAACAGCTGCTTTATTTCTGTTGTGAGGGACTATGCGGGCACAGACTGTATGCAGGGTGATGATCATATAGACCAAGTAGACACAGACAGAGTTCAGCTTAGTAGACTAATATTTCCAGCTTTACTAGGTGATCAAAAAACAGACCCATTGCCACTGAGTGAACCCCAACTTATGGTGACCCCCTATGGTGTCAGAATAGAGCTGTGCTCCATAGGGTATTTTTTCCAATGGCTGAGTTTTTGGACATAGATTGCCAGGCCTTTCTTCCATAGCACTGCTGGGAGGAGTCAAACCACCAAACTTTCAGTTAGTAGCCAAGCATAAACCATTTGTACCACCCAAGGACCTTTACTAGGAGATTTAAAAAAAAAAAACAAACTCATTGCCATCAAGTCAATTCTGACTCACAGCAACAATACAGGACAAAGTAAAACTGCCCCATAGGATTTCCAAGGCTGTAAATCTTTATGGAAGCAGACTGGCACATCTTTCTCCAGCAGAGAGGCTAATGTGTTCAAACTGCTGACCTTTCAGTTAGCAGGTGAGCACTTTAACCATCGCACTACCAGGGCTCCTTTCTTACTAGAAGATACTCACCTAAAATCCATTCTTTTCCCAGAGCAGGCTCTTTTGACTGTTTCCTCAAAAAATCCTGTATTCTCCCTCACTTCCAGTCTGCTTTATTCTCGGTTGGGGGCCCTGCTCAATTAGCTTTATATTCTTTGTCAGTCTCTTTTTAGTCTTCTTTTCGTTCCTTTTTTCCCTCCCTCCTTCCTTCCCTCCATTCTTCTTTCCCTTCTTCCTTCCTTTCTTCTTTCCTTCCTTCTTTCCCTCCTTCCATTCTTTCCTCCCTCTTTCCTTGTCTCCTTCGTTCCTTCCTGTCTTAGGCTGGGTTCTCTAAAGAAGCAAAATCAGTAAAGTGCATAAAAATATATATAGAGAGATTTATATTAAGGAAAAGCCTCACTCTTTTGTAGAGGCTGGAATGTCCCAAGTCCGTGGGTCTGGCTGGAGGCTTCTCCTGATTGACGTAGGCACAGGGGCTGGTGAACCCAAGACTGGCAAGTCAGGCAGCAGGACTCTGACTCACAGCCTGCGAAGACCCACGAATCCCAAGCTTATCAGGCAAGACGGCAGGTAAGCTGCTAGCTCAAGTCCCAAGAACCAGAGGTCAGATGAACAGGAGCCAGCTGCAGGATCTAGAGTGAGCAAAAGCCCACACGCCTTGCCAGAAGGTCCACCTATATTGGAAGCAGGCCACACCCCCAAAGAAACTCCCTTTCAACGGATTGTCTACTCACAGCAGATCCCATCATCAAGGTGATCACATTATATCAAATTTCATCATGGAGGTGATCACATGCCAAACTACATCATAACTGCCAAACCCCTGAGAATCATGGCCCACCCAAGTTGACACAACCTTAATGATCACACTTCCCTCCTTCCTTCTTTCCTTTTTTTCTCCTGCCTTTCCTCCCTCCATTCCTCCTTCTCTTCTTCCTTCCTTCTTTCCTCCCTCCCTCTGTCCCTTCCCTCTTCCTTCCTCCCTTCCTCCCCCCTTCACTCCATCCTTCCTTCCTTCTCTCTCTCCTGCCTTCCTTTTTCCCTCCCTCCTTCCTTCTTTCCTTCTTCTTTCCCTCCCTCCTTCCTTCCTTCCATTCTTCTTTCCCTTCCTTCCTTCCTTTCTTTCAGTAAGTGTTTATTCATCCATCCATCTATTCTGTGCCTGGCATAGTTCCAGGTGTTGGGGGATACTATGATGAACAAGACAGAAAAAGTCTGTGTTTTCACTAAATTTATATTCTCATGGAGAGAAATAGACATTAGACACAAACAAGTAGAAAAAAATAATATTTTATATCAGGGGTTGGCAAACTTTTTCCATAAACAGCCGAATAGTAAATATTTCAGGCTTTGTGGGCCATACTGTTTCTGTCACAGCTACTCAGTTCTGCTGTTGTAGCACCAAATCAGCCACAGACAATCCAAACAGGTGTGGCTATGTTCCAATAAAACTTTATTTACAAAAATAGGCAGCAAGTTAGACAGACCTGTGGGTTTGATACCCTTGATTTAGAAAGTGATAAATTTTAAGAAGAAGATGAAATGAGGTAAATTTTAACTGAGAGAAATAAAACCTTAGGTAGGAGGTTAGTGAAGGCCACTCTGAGAAGCAGATCTCTGTACTCAGCCCTCAATGATAAGGAGGAAGAAGCCATGGGAAGATCCTGGCTCGGAGTATTCCAGGCCAAGGGGTCAGCTGGTGCAAAAATCCTAAGGGAACACAAGCTGGGAAAGCTCTAGAACAAGAAAGAAAGCCAGTGTGGCTGGAGCTTGTTGGGGAGAGTGACTGGAAAAGTAGTCATGAAGGGAGCCTGAGTCAAGGCAAGAACTCGATTTTATTCTAAACGCAGCGGGCAGTCATTGGAAGATTTTAATCAAGGGAGTGGCATAATCTGATTCATATTTTTAAAAGTTCACTCTGATTGCTGTGTGGAGAATAAGTGATAGAGAACAAGAGGTGATATAGAGACATGTCAGGGGCCTATTGGAGTAGTCTCAATGAGACATCCACTTTTTGCTTTGAGTCTAAAATGAGAAAGTGGCTGACTCTTCCCAGGACCCCCACTGTTTCAGTTAGGGGTCTTTGGTTGCAAGCAACAGAAACTAATTCTGAATCGCTTGAGTAAAAAGGGAATTTATTGGAAAGGAACGGGAAGTAGATGTCTAAAAATCAGCCTAGGAAGTGACAGGGATCTCAGAACATGAACTACTTAAGGGTTGTTAAAGAGTCCATAAATAAGAATGAAATCCAAATATTAAAAAAAAAAAAAATCCTTGTATCACTCTGCTAAAGATTCCTTAGAGTCCGATTGGCTGAGTTTTTTCCACAAGCCCACCTTGGTGAGCGGATCACACAGCACCTTGACGTAAAGTCTCAGTAAGCCAGCACACAATAAGGGAGATGGAATTACCCCAATAAGAAATGAGGACACTGTTACCAAAAGATAGAATGCACACTGTGACCCAAATACAACAAAACCCTCCAAGACGCATTTTTTTTTTCCTTCTGGTGCTCAGTTTCTACTGAAGGAAAAACCTCGTTTCTTCCTTTAATTGTTCTCCCACCATTAGGTTTAGTTTCCCTTGGAAAGAAGACATTTACTGGACTACAAAAACATGTCCTGTTTATCTGCTTCTCCCTCTGCACACCACCTAGAGATCAATTTCCCTGAAAATGCTGCTTTGATCAGGATAGTTAGAATCCTGTAATCTGGAAGTCCAAGTCCCGCTCTGACCCTCCCAGCATCTGCTCGCACTTCCCACATCTCCAGGGCTTCAAACTGGCCAAACAATATTGCTCTGGGATTCTGCTCATGCTTTTCTCCCACCTATAGCTTATTCAAATATTCCTAAGATGTTTATCGAGTACCCTGATGCCCAAGGTACTGTGCTAAGCACAGAATAATCACTCTTGTACTTTAAAGCAGTGCTTCTCAAATTTTAATGTGCATCTGAACCACCTGGGGATCTTGTTAAAGCAAAGGTTCTTATTCCCTGTGTCTGGGGTGAGGCCTGATATTCTACATTTCTAATAAGCTCCCAGGTTGTGCTGATGCTTCAGGTCTGCTGTCCATGCTTGGGGTAGGAATTCTTTAAAGTATGTGGACTTGATAAAGACACCTTCATTCAATAACTAACTACCATTTGTATAGTATTTTGAATTTTAAAAAGTGGTTTTCAAACATTATCTCATTTAACCCAGAACAATTCTATGAGTGAGCACAGTGGAAATTGTTACATCTATTTTTAAAAACATTTTACCCACCTCCCTCTCTCGCCACACACACACACCCACACCCACCCCCCCCACACACACACACACGATTTCTTGGAATCATTTTAAAGTACGTTGCAGACGTCTTTATACATTATCCCTAAATACTCTAACAAGTATCTCTTGAGAAAACGCTATCCTTCCCCTTAATCTCAATACCATTGTCATACACAGAAATTTAACATTGACACTCTAATTCTAAAATAATCCATATTGAAATTTCCCGTCTTGTCCCCCAAATGTCCTTTACAGCAAAGTTCTTTTTTGGATTCAGGATCTGATCAAGGATTAGATATTACATCTGGTTATTATGTGCTCTTGTCTCCCATCCTTTTTTATCTTTTATGATAATGGCATTTTTGAAGATTTTAGGAAAGTTGTTCTGGAGAATATCTCATAATGTAGATTTGCTTGATTGTTTCCTCATGATTAGATTCAGATGGGCAAAAATATTACTTAGATGGCACTCTAATTCCCATTGCATCATAAAAAATGTATTATGTAAAGAGTAATAAAAGAATGATAGTAGGTTTCTTGTTAGAAACCATATAAGCTAGAAGTAAATGCAGCAACATCTTTACAGAACTGAAAGAAAAAACTGTCAACCTAGACTTCTATACCCAGGAAAATATGAATATCTTCTGCTTCTGGTCAACTGGAGTAAGAGGAACTGGATTTACCACCTCACATAAAACATGTATAATTTATATGTATAGTATGTATGTATGTGTGTGCGTGTAAAACGATGACACTCAATACACTGAACATCAGATGCGAAGGACAGTAATAGCTTAGACATGTGAAACAAATGTGGTAAGCCCTGAAATCACCCTAGATTACTGCCTGGATAAAGTTTCCAGGTCACAGTGCATGGAGGTGGAAGTCAAGACCAGTGGTCTTTGTGATATGAGATGACCAAGCTGTGAATGTGAGAAATCCAAGATGGCTACCGTTTCCAGGGTACAGCACTGGAAAAAAGAGAGTTGCACAGAGAGAGAACGTTGAAGAGGATTGCCCTTGGATATTTGTTTGAGCATTGACTCGGCACGCATGTGATGAAACTATCCAAGGCCAAGGGAAGAACCACCCAAAAGGATTAAGGTAAACAGTATTCAGAGCTCTCGCAGGACTGGGAACAATGTCATTTCCGATGGTCAGAGTGGAAAACTGCATAAATCACCAGGCATTAATCAGAGTACTAAGAAGGGCTTTGTTCAGTACTAGGAAAAAATTAACTTGAGACTATATGCTACTCTGGTCATGCCTAATAAACTTAAATGTGAAACCTTGAAGGACAAAACTGTCTCAAAGTAATTGACTGTCATTTTAGAACAAAGCCCAAGAATATTTATGTTGTTGTTGTTAGGTGCCCTTGTGTCAGTTCTGACTCATGTGACCCTATGTACAACAGAATGAAACACTGCCCAGTCCTGCACCATCCTCATAATCCTTGGTATGTTTGAGTCCATTGTTGCAGCCACTGTGTCAATCCATCTCATTGAGAGTCTTCTTTTTCACTGACCCTCTACTCTACGAAGCATGATGTCCTTCTCCAGGGACTGGTCCCTCCTGATAACATGTTCAAAGTATGTGAGAAGAAGTCTCACCATCCTTGCTTCTAATGATCATTCTGGCTGTACTTCTTCCAGGACAGATTGGTTTGCTCTTCTGGCAGTCCATTCAGTATTCTTTGCCAACACCATAATTCGAAGGCATCAGTTCTTCTCTGGTCTTCCTTATTCATTGTCCAGCTTTCACATGCATATGAGGAAATTTAAAACACAATGGCTTGGGTTAGCCACACCTTAGTCCTCAAAGTGACATCTTTGCTTTCAAACAATTTAAACAGGTCTTTTGCAGAGATTTGCCCAATGCAGTGCATGATTTGATTTCTTGACTGCTTCTTCCATGGGTGTTGATTGTGGATCCAAGTAAAATGAAATCCTTGACAATGTCGATCATTTCTCCATTTATCCTGATACTGCTTATTGGTCCAGTTGTGAGGATTTTTGTTTCCTTTATGTTGAGGTGCAGTCCATACTGAAGGTTGTGATCTTTGTTCTTCATCAGTAAGTGCCTCAAGTCCTCTTCACTTTCAGCAAGCCAGGTTGTGTCATCTGCATATCGCAGGTTGTTAATGAGTCTTCCTCTGATCTTGATGCTACATTCTTCTTCATATAGTCAAGCTTCTCAGATTATTTGCTCAGCATACAGATTGAATAGGTATGGTGAAAGGATACAACCCTGACACACACCTTTCTTGACTTTAAACCATGCATCATCCCCTTGTTCTGTTCAAACGACTGCCTCTTGGCAGGTTCCTCATGAGCACAATTAACTGGTCTGGAATTCCCATTCTTCACAACGTTGTCCATAATTTGTTATGATCCACATAGTAAAATTGCTATCACCAAGGGCACAGAGGCCCTCCAGACTCAATGGGTCCTTGTCTTTCTCTTGTAAGAATACACAGAGGAGACAATTTTTGGGTTCAGCTCTAACAGGTTTGTTTTACTTGTGACAAGTAAAAGGAGTCAGTCAGGGCTCATGCCTCTCCCAAAGACTGACTTGCAAGGGGAAGCAAGGCTAGGGCTATAATGGGTCTGGGGGGGACAATAGAGCAATGAATATTCAGTGGGTTTCTTTGAAGGGGCGGGTACTCCTTGGAATGGTAGTGCATACTAATTAGGTTGCACCTACATCTAGAATCCAAGACGGAACACGCTGATATTTAAGACAGAGTCCACTTGGCAGCTCTTGGCATCACTTATGGGATATGGGATATGGTGCAGGTGCACTGAACTTCTGTATTACTTCGCCCCCTTTGATGGGCCAAAACGGCAGTCATTCTTTGTTCATCTGTGCATGTGGAGCCGTAAGAAGGGGAAAAGGACTAGAAAAACACTAAGGAGGAAGTAGTAATTCACGGGTTGTTCTCGCCTTATTTTATGTTGACAGGATCTGGCTCCTGTTTACCCAACTTCTAGGTGATAATCTTTTAACAGCTGTTTTATTCTTCCAGCACAGTTAACACTATCTGTCTCAGAATCTCTTTGCATAGTCAATAAAACACAGGTAAACATCTTTCTGGTATTCTCTGCCTTCAGCTAGGATCCATCTGACATCAGCAATGATATCCCTTGTTCAACATCCTCTTCTGAATCTGGCTTGAATTTCTGGCAGTTCCCTGTTGATATACTGCTGCAACTGCTTTTGAATGATCTTGAGTAAAATTTTACTTGTGTGTGATATTAATGATATTGTTTGATAATTTCCAAATTGGTTGGCTCACCTTTCTTGGGAATGGGCATAAATATGGATTTCTTCTAGTCAGTTGGCCAGGTAGCTGTCTTCCAAATTTCTTGACATAGAAGAGTGAGCACTTCCAGCACTGCATTCGTTTGTTGAAGCATCTCAATTGGTATTCCATCAATTCCTGGAGCCTTGTTTTTTGCCAATGCCTTCAGTGCAGCTTGGACCTTTTCCTTCAGTACCATTGGTTCTTGATCATATGGTACATACTGAAATGGCTGAACGTCAACCAATTCTTTTTGACAGTGACTCAGTGCATTCTTTCCATCTTCTTTTGATGCTTCCTGCATTGTTTAATAATTTCCCATAAAATCCTTCAATATTGTAACTCGAGGCTTGAATTTTTAATTCAGTTCTTTCAGCTTGAGAAATGCCAAGCATGTTCTTCCCTTTTGGTTTTCTACCTCCAGGTATAAGGTATAATACTTTACTTTGTCTTCTCAAGCCACCCTTTGAAATTTTCTGTTCAGCTCTTTTGCTTCATCAGTTCTTCCTTTCGCTTTAGCTACTCTACATTCAAGAGCAACTTTCAGAGTCTCTTCTGACATCCATTTTGGCCTTTTCTTTCTTTCTTGCCTTTTAAATGACCTTTTGCCTTCCTCACATGTGATGTCCTTGATATCATTCCACAACTCGTCTGGTCTTTGATCATTAGTGTTCAGCACATCAAATCTATTCTCGAGATGGTCTTTAAATTCAGATAGGATATACTTAAGGTCGTACTTTGGCTCTTGTGGGCTTTTTCTAATTTTCTTCAATTTCAACTTGAACTTGCACATGAGTAATTGATGGTCTGTTCCACAGTCATCCCCTGGCCTTGTTCTGACTGATGATACTGAGTTTCTCCATCACCTCTTTTCACAGATGCAGTGGATTTGATTCCTGCGTATTCCATCCAGCAAGGTCCATGTGTATAGTCACTGTTTATGTTGGTGAAAAAAGATATTTGCAATGAAGAAGTCATTGGTCTTGCAAAATTCTATTGTGCCATCTCTGGTGCTGTTTCTATCACCAAGACCATATTTTCCAACTACTGATCCTTCTTCTTTGTTTCCAAGTTTTGCATTCCAATCACCAGTAATTATCAATGCATCTTGATTGCATTCGCTGTAAAATAAAAAATATCTGACATCTAATAAAAAATTACCAGGTAAGCAAAGAAGCAGGAAAACATAGCCCATAATGAAAAGAAAAAATGAAAGGGAGGAAATGGAACTATAATGTTAAGGTTTTTATAGTATGCATGAATTAGTATAATTTTATTTGAAGGTAGACTGTAATAAATTAAAGGTGCTTACAGTTAAATTTAAAGCAACCACTAAAAAAATAAAACAAAGAAGTATAGATAATAAGCCAGTATTGGCTATAAAATGGAGTCATAAAAATACAAAATAATGCAAGAAAAGAGAAAAAAATGAATAAATAACAGATGCAATAAATAGGAAAAAAAGCAAGATGTTTGAATCAAACCCACTATCTCTCCACTACATTATATGTAAAATATCTATGCACTTAAAGGCAGAGATTGTTAGATTAAGGAAAGCAGAACCCAATAATATGCTGTCTGCAAGAAATCAACATTAAATATAAGGACACAGACAAGTTAAAAGTAAAAAGCATAGAAAGAGATTTACAAAGGTAACACTAATTGAAAGAAAGATAGGGTAGTCATTTTAATAACAAAGTAAACTTTAGAACAATTGATATAATAAGAGATAAAAAGGGACAAAATATAATAATAAAAGGGTCAATTCTTCAAGTGGGAATAGAAAGCCTAAATGTCTATGTACCTAAAAATGGAGCTACACAACACATAAAGCAATAACTAATAGAGCTGTGGGGAGAAATAGAGAAATCCACAATTAACTTGAAGATTTCAACACGCCTCTCTCAATAATTGATGGAACAAGTAGACAGAATATCAGTAAGGATATAGAGGAACTGGAAAACACTAGGAAAACACTTGACTTAACTGACAGTTATATAACACCTCCCGCCAATAATAGCAGAGAGCCTTTTCAAGTGCACATAGGATATTCAGCAAAATGGATCATATCTTAGACCTTAATACATTCTCAATAAATTTTAAAATGTTGAAAAACACACAAAATATATTCTCTGATCACAGCAAATTAAATTAGAAATCTATTAGGAAAGACATCTGGAAAATTCCCAAATACTTTGAAATGCAATAATACACTTGTAAATTACACATAGGTCAGGGAAAGAAATCAGAAAGAAAATTAGAAATAATGCATTATGCCTTATGATCAAGTGGCTTTTATGGTAGGATTGTAAGATTGATTTACCATTTGAAAGTCATTCAATATAATTGAAAATATTAACAGACTAAAAAGGAAAAATAATATTATCTTCTCTATAGATGTTGAAAAGGCATTTGAAAAACTAAAAACCCATTTTTGATAAAAACTAGGAACTGAAAGGAACTTTCTTAACCTGGTAAGATGCCTCTATGAACAAACTGTAGATAACATTATACTTAAATGGTAAAAGACTGAATTATTTCCCCTAAAATTGGGAACAAAGCAAAGATGTCTACTCACACAACTTCTATTCAACATTACACTGGCATTAGCCTCTGAAATAAGGCAAGAATAAAAGAAGTAAATGGCATACAGATTAGAAAGAAAGAAGTAAAACTCTTTATCATGCACATAAAATATGATCTCCAATGTAGAAAATCCCAAGAAAACTACCATAAAGCTATTAGAACTAATAAATGAATTTATCAGGGTCAGAACACAAGGTCATTACACAAAAATCAATCGTTTTTCCCTATACAAGCAACAATTGAAAATTGAAATGAAAATCAATACCACTTACAATAAACATAAAAAACTTAAGGATAAATTTATCAAAATATGTGTTGGATATGTACTTTGAAGAAAATCACTGCTGAGAGAAATTAATGATCATATGAATGAATGAAGAGATATACTATATTCATGAATTGGAAGACTCAATGTTATCAAGATGTAAGTTTTCCTCAAATTGATCTATAGATTCAAAACAAATCTCATAAATTATTCTAGTAGGGTTTTTTTATTTTTTAATTAACAAGCTGATTCTAAAACACTTATTGAAAGGCAAAGGGCCTGGAATTGCCAAAACAAATTTGAAAAATAAAAACAAAGCAGAATCATAAAGTTAGAAGACCATGTGGTATCTGCAGAAAGATAGACATATAGATCAATGGAACAGAATAGACAGTCCAGAAATAAACCCAAACATATATTACTAATTGAGTTCAAACAAAGACTTTCATATAATTAATGGTGGAAAGTATAGTCTTTTCATCAAATGGCGTTGGAAACATTGAAAATCAATATGCAATCAGGCAATAAATAAAAGAGAACTTCAACCCTTGCCTTACACCATATATAAAAATTAAATCAAAATATATTTAAAAATATAAAACCTCAAGAAAGCATGTGAGCAACATTTTTGCCCTTGGGTTAGGCACAGTTTTCTTATATATGGACACGCACAAAAAGCCTACAAATAGTAAAAGAAAAAAAAATTGATGACTATGACTTTATCAAAATTAAAAAACATTTGCTCTTCAAAAAACATCATTTTGAAAATAAAAAGACAAGCCCTAGTATGGGAGAAAAAATTTCCAAAACACATACCTGATAAAGTACTTGTGCCCACAATATATAAAGCACATTTACAACTCAATAATAAAAAAGACAAACAACTCAATAGAAAAAATGGGCAAAAGATTCGAATAGCACTTTTCCAAGAGAAATATATGTTGGCAAAAAAAAGAGCACATATTCTGTAAGCCTTCACCTGAAGTACAATAAAATATTAAAAAAAAAAAAAAGAGCACATGAAGAAATGCTCAACGTAGTTAATAATTGGTCAAGGAAATATAAATTAAAACCACAAGGAGATACTACCATACTCCTACTAGACTGGTGAGAATAGAAATGACTGACAATATCAAGTGTTGGTTAGGATTTAGAGAAACTGGAACACACATATGATGCTAGTGTGCATGTAAAATGGTACATATATTTAGCATTTGACCTAGCAATTGTACTTCTAGTTACTAATCTAGGAGAAAAAAAAATGAAAGCGTATGTCCACACAATGACATGTATGCAAATGTTCATAGCAACTATACTCATAATTTAAAAAAAAAAAAAACTGGAAACAACTCAAATGCCTATCAACTGGGTAATGGATAAATGAATTGTGTTATATCTATATTGGTGTTGTTAAGTGCCATTGGGTCGGTTCTGACTCATAGCCACCCTACGTACAGCAGAACGAAACACTGCCTAGTCCTGTGCCATCCTCATAATCATTGCTATGTTTGAGCCCATTGTTGCAGCCACTGTGTCAATCCATCTCATTGAGGGTCTTCCTCTTTTTTACTGACCGTCTATATTACCAAGCATGATGTCCTTCTCCAGGGACTGGTCCCTCCTGATAACATGTCCAAAGTATGTTAGACAAAGTCTCACCATCCTTGCTTCTAATGAGCATTCTGGCTGTACTTCTTCCAAGACAGAGTTGTTTGTTCTTCTGGAAGTCCATGGTATATTTAATATTCTTTGCCAAAACCATAATTCAAAGGCATCAATTATTCTTTGGTCTTCCTTGTTCATTGTCCAGCTTTTGCATGCATATGAGGAGATTGAAAACACCTTGACTTTGGTCAGGCACACCTTAGTCCTCATTTGATTTCTTGACTGCTGTTTCCATAGGCATTGATTGTGGATCCAAGTAAAATGAAATCCTTGCCAACTTCAATCTTTTCTCCGTTTATCGTGATGTTGCTTATTTGTCCAGTTGTGACGATTTTTTCTTTATGTTGAGGTGTAATCCATACTGAAGGCTGTAGTCTTTGATCTTCATTAGTAAGTGCTTCAAGTCCTCTTCACTTTTAGCAAGCAAGGTTGTGTCATCTGCATATTGCATGTTGTTAATGAGTCTTGCTTCAATCCTGATGCCTCATTCTTCTTCATATAGTCAGCCTCCCAGATTATTTTCTCAACATACAGAGTGAATAAGTACGGTGAAAGGATACAATCCTGATGCACACTTTTCCTGTTTTAAACCACACAGTATCCCCTTGTTCTGTTCAAATGACTGTCTCTTGGTCAATGTACAGGTTTCACATAAGCACAATTAAGTGTTCTGGAATTCCCATTCTTCTCAGTGTTATCCATAATTTGTTTGATCCACACAGCTGAATGCCTTTGCATAGTCAATAAAGCAAAGTAAACATCTTTCTGGTATTCTCTGCTTTCAGGCAAGATATATATCCATATAATGGAATATTTTTCATCAATAAATGGAGTCATAGAAATTATTGATGTATGCAATAACATGGACCTATCTATAAAAGCATTTCCTAAGTGAGGAAGTCAGATACAAAACACTGCATAATGCAAAATTCTATTTATGTGAAATTTTAGAAAAACTATATTGACAGAAACAAGACTAGTGATTGCCAGGGGCTGGGAGCATAGGGAGAGAATTGAGTACAGAGAGCACGAGATAAATTTTTGCAGTGACGGCAATGTTCTATATCAGCACTGTCGAATAGAAATATAATGAGTCACATATTTACTTTTCAATAATCTAGTTGTTGTTTTTAGGTGCCGTTGAGTCAGTTCCGACTCATAGTGGCCCTATAGGGTTTCCAAGGAGCTGCTGGTGGATTCGAATTGCCGATGTTTTGGTTAGTAACTGTACCACCAGGCTCCAATTAACTAGTAGTCACATTTAAACAAATAAAAAGGAACAGGTAAAATTAAAGTTAACATGTTTTACTTAATATGTTTATCTAATATATCCAAAATACCATTTCAATACTTGATTAATATAAAAGTTGTTAATAAGATATTTTACATTATTTTGTACTAAGTCTCCAAACTCTGGTGTCTAGTTTACACATGTAGCACATCTTATGTTGGACTAACTAGGGTTCTATTGCTCATTAGCCATAGGTAGATAGTAGTTACCATACTGGACAGCATGGTTCTGTATCTTAATAGTGGTAGTGGTTATATAACTGAGTTCATTTGTCAAAACTCATTGAATAGTACACTTAAAATTGGTGATCTTTGGTACATAATTTATACCTCAGTAAAGGTAATTTTTAGAGATACTATATATAAATATGTATAGGTATATACATTAAAATAAATTTGCCCTTGAGTCGGCTCTGACTCATGGTGGCGCCATGTATGTCACAGCAGAACAGTGTTCCATAAGGTTTTCAGTGGCTGATTTTGGTAATTAGATTCCCAAACTCACTGCTGTCCAGTTGATTTCAACTTATAATGACCCTACAGGAGAGACTAGAACTGTCCCATACGGTTTCCAAACTGCAAATCTTTACAGAAACAGAACTGCCACATCTTCTTCCTGAAGAGCAGCTGATAGGTTCTAACCACTAACCTTTTGGTTAGCAGCTGAATGCTTTAACCATTGCACCACCAGGTCTCCTGGAAGTAGATTACCAGGCCTTTATCTTGAGGCACCTCTGAGTAGACTCAAACCTCCAACCATCTGGTTAGCAGTCAAGTGTGTTAACTGTTTACGTCACCCAGGGACTTCATAGGTATACACAGATATAAATATAGATGGAACTCAGGAGTGAAATCAAAGCTAAAGCTGTAGATTTCTAAGTCCAAAAGATGACAATTTTTGAAGCCATGAGTTTTGCAGAAATCTTGAGAGGAAGGCAAATTCTATAATATCCCCTTTTTCAGATAAGGAAACAGGCACACAGATATTATGTGATTTGTACAGTTATACAGCTATGAAAAAGAAACCCATTACAAGGATCCCACTCTTTCAAGATGATATAGGTACATGTATGTATAATCTACATATACAATAGAACTGTAAAGGGGTTACTAAGTTCCATCTATTATAAAGGAAACGCATCATTTGCTTACCTATTATGACCACTCAACTTTCTTCAAAAGCCGTAGGCAGGAACTGCTGACAGAAGATTCTTCTGTCCCTCAGTATTCTTTTTCTACAGATATCCCTCTTATTCACATAGAAATATACACACATAGAAACAAAACCCAAACCCATACAATCCTCAGAAGAAACAATAGTTATGGACATGTCTCAACTGGTGGACAGAAACAAGACAGGGGAGTGGATAAATAAGGAAATAATGAAAGAGAGAATCCAGAGGCACATGAAAGACTGACGCTAGGCAACATGACCGTTGGACCCAGTATCTTTGTGATCCTTAATACTCAATTAGGAGCCATGCTGGTGCTGTGGTTAAGTGCTTGGCTGCTAACCAAAAGATTGGTGGTTCCAACCCACCAACTGTACTTTGAGAAAAAGATGTGGTAGTCTGCATTCCAAGATTTACAGCCTAGGAAACCGTACGGGGCAGTCCTACTCTGTCCTGTAAGGTTGCTATGAGTTGGAATCGACTTGATGGCAATGGGTTTAATCATCTATTATTTCGTCATTTGATACAGTTAAATTTGAAGCCTCAAGGGCTTTTTAATTATTAACTTTGGGGACTACTTTTGAATTCATAGGTATAAATAAATTCCTTAAGCGAATTATCCAGAAAAAATGAACACAGATAAAAAATATGCATTAACTTTATGTGACCAAAACAATCGCCAGGGATCAGGAAAAGAACCTACATAAAAGCATTAGCTTAGCAGACGAAAGCACGTCTGTGGTTACAGATTTACAAGCAGCATTCAGCACGGATTAAAATGAAGGCGCAGTGAACACACACTAAGACTATGACAAATATTTATGCAGATATAATTTTATTCCAGATAGGCAACAGTTCTTTTTTTAAAATGAAATGACTTTAAAAAAAAACCTAGCAAAGGATCTAGTAATGACTACACAACTTCTCGTATTTCTTTTAAGAAATTAAATTAAACCATTTTTCATTTTGATGGACAAAAAAGTAAAATGCCTTGAAAATAGTATTTTTGGTTTTTGAAACAGTGAGCAAAGCCCCTCTCATTTTGCACAAGGATTCACTCTGAGGGCAGCTTTGTCATCGTGGAATATACGTGTTTTTATGGCTGTTCTAAGCTCATGAATTCTAGGGCTCATGACAGAAAGATTAAACTGCCTTAATGATGGTGGCATGAACAGTAACTTGAGATAGTATAGGCCATACTGCACAAAATAGATCATAACATCATTCAATTGGATATTAGAGACAAAACCTCTGAGTATGTAAATATTAATACAAATGGTAGGAGATTTGCTTCAGAACAATGCATGGTGTTTGCTGAGAAAAACCCACTTAGAAACAGATTTTGATTTTAGAACACGTAGCCACATGCAACTGAATTACTTCAAACCCCCATTTCATTTGGGGTAGGGAACAAGCGGGGGAGAAGAGGGACTGTAGTGTAAGAAATGGTGTTCACATAACAGAGATCCTAATTGAAACATACAAGTGACTCTTCTGAGGAAAAAAGTTAAATTATAAGGCATGGAGTGGTGGTAGGAGGGGCTAGATGGAGGAGTGAAGAGGGGATGGCAGGAGAAACAATTCAAGATTTCTCACTTCATGCCATGGCTGTCTTGCTCCATTACTTCCTGTGATGAGCAAGAGTGCTTTAGGGGTTGTTTTTTCTGCAGAAGGTCAATGTTCTCTGTAAAGAGAAGCAACAGGAAGAGGGCAATGGTTTTGTGCAATTAAGAAAAAATACAGAAAGCTGTTAAAGGGAGAGACACTGAGAATAATATTCCTGAGGATCTCTTCCCTCCTGTAGCTTTTCTGTACTTGCCAAACATTATTTCAAGGACAAATAGTTGTCCTTTCATCGTATGCAATGAGAGGAGCATGGTATTTCGGTTGGAGGAGGGAGAAGGGAGAGATGTAATTTATTTTATTCTTGTAGATCTAAAAAATACAGGCCCATTCCAAAGAAAGTGATCCAGTGGAATGTGGCAAGTATTAAACAATATCATTAATATCACATGCAAGTAAAATTATGCTGAAGATAATTAAAAAATTGTTGCAGAAGTACATCAACAGGGAACTGCCAGAAATTCAAGCCGCATTCAGAAGAGTACTTGGAATGAGGGATACCACTGCTGATGTCAAATGGATCCTGGCTGAAAGCAGTGAATACCAGAAAGATATTTACCTGTGTTTTACTGACTATGCATAGACATTCGACTGTTTGGATCATAACGAATTATGGATACCATTGGGAAGAATGAGAATTCCAGAACACTTAGTTGTGCTCATGCGGAACCTGTACATAGACCAAGAGGGAGCTGTTTGAATAGAACAAGGGGATACTGCATGGTTTAAAATCAGGAAAGGTGTGTGTCAGTGTTGTATTATTTCACCATACTTATTCAGTGTACGCTTAGCAAATAATCCGAGAAGCTGGACTGTATGAAGAAGAACACGGCATCAGGATTGGAGGAAGACTCATAAACAACCTACGATTTGCAGATGACACAACCTTGTTTGCTGAAAGTGAAGAGGACTCGAAGCACTTACTGAGGAAGATCAAAGACTACAGCCTTCAATATGGATTACACCTTAACATAAAGAAAACAAAAATCCTCGCAACTGGACCAATAAGCAACATCATAATAAATGGAGAAAAGATTGACGTTGTCAAGGATTTCATTTTACTTGGATCACAATCAATGCCCATGGAAGCAGCAGTCCAGAAATCAAACAACATATTGCATTGGGCAACTTTGCTGCAAAAGACCTTTTTAAAGTATTAAAAAGCAAAGATGTCACCTTGAGGACTAAGGTGTGCCTGACCCAAGCTATGTTATTATCAATTGCCTCATATGCATGCAAAAGCTGGACAATAAATAAGGAAGACTGCAGAAGAATAGATGTGTTTGAATTATGGTGTTGGTGAAGAGTACTGAATATACTATGGACTGCTTGAAGGATGAACAGGTCTGTCTTGGAAGAAGTACATCCAGAATGCTCCTTAGAAGCGAGAACGGGAAGACTTCATCTCACTTACTTTGGACATGTTATCAGGAGGGACCAGTCCCTAGAGCAGGACATCATGCTTGGTAAAGTAGAGGGTCAGTGAAAAAGAGGAGGGCCCTCAACAAGATGAATTGACACAGTGGTTGCAACAATGGACCCAAACATAGCAATGATTGTGAGGATGGTGCAGGACTGGGCAGTGTTTTATTCTGTTGCACCTAGGTTTGCTATGAGTTAGAACTGACTAGAAGGCACCTAACAACAACCAACTAGATGGCATCTGAAAAGTGTATTTGGCTACATAAACAATTACTTATTGTGGATCATTTTTATATAGGACACAAGCTGTTCATAATATTTACTAATAAGGAATTAGAGACAAAGCTACTGAAGAAAATACCATGAACAGTTATTAGACTCGGCATCCAAGAAAGCTAAATGGAAGTTCAATCTCAGGGAAGATTCAATTCCAATGAAATAAATGCAGGTAGTAAACAGAAGGAAGGGGGAAACAATAGTATTAAAAAGAAGAAAGAGTTGCTTTAAGTATTGCTCTAAGGGGAGTTGACCAAAGTAAAGTCTGGAAGAACTGAATATTACTAACAGGCATCACCTTGGGGAGACACAGATTAGATAGAAATAGCATTTATCTTTATATTGCACTGCCCTCACATATGTATTGGAAGATAAGATTTTCCTGACATCAGAAGCTGCTAAACATTTGAACAATTTGTTGAAGGAGGTTGAAGCATCTCTTTGGAGGTTCTTAAAATAGAGTGGCTTCTTGTTTACCTGGAATTGTTATCAGCCATTGGTTTTCAAACTTTAGCTTTCAACCGAATCACCTGGAAGGCTTCCTAAGACACGGATTGCTGGGTCCACCCCAGAGCTACTGAATCAGTAGGTCTGGTCAGCAGGGTAGAGCTGGAGAGCTTGCATTTCTAATACGTTCTATGTGATGCTGATGCTGCAGATTGGGGGGCCATCCTTTGACAATCACTGGTTTAGGAATAGTTCTGTGTCTAATAATGGCAATAACCACCATCTACTTAGCTCTGCCTATGTGCAGGCCATATGCACTCTGTTAAGTGGATACTCTTCATTTCCATTTTACCAAGCGTGAAACAGTGAGATATTACTCAGGTCACCCAGCAAGTGAGGGGCAGCACCGACATTTAAGCATAAATTGGTCTGAATTCGGGTTCATCACTTCAACAACTATGTTATGGCGATTACTTTTTTTTTTTTTTTTTTTTACCAGTTGTTGAGTTGATTCCTACTCATGGCAACCCTATCTGTGTCAGAGTAGAATTGTGCTCCATAGGGTTTTCAAAGGATGATTTTTTGGCGACTCTCAAACCTTCAACCTTTTGGTTAACACCCAAGTACATTAACCATTTACACCACCTCAGGACTCCTATGTTAGTTAGTGGTGGGGATATGAATGAGCTCTAAAAAATTATGTGTACTCAACATCATTAGCCATCATTATTGTTGTTGTTAGGTGCCATTGAGATGGCTCTGACTCCTAACAACCTTATGTATAACAGAACAAAACGTTGCTTGGTCCTGCGCCATCCTCACAATCATTGCTATGTTTGAGCCCATTGTTCCAGCCACTGTGTCAATCTATTTTATTGAGGATCTTCCTCTTTTTCGCTGACCCTCTGCTTTACCAGGCATGCTGGTGGTGCAGTGGTTAAGCACTGGGCTGCTAATCAAAAGTTTGGCACTTTGAACCCACCTGCTTCTGTAAAGATTTGCAGCCTTGGAAACCCTATAGGGCAATTCTACTCTGTCCTATAGGGTCGCTATGAGTTGGAATCAAACTTGATGGCAGCAGGTTTGGTTTTTTTCCTACTTTACCAAGCATAATGTCTTTCTCCAGGGATTGGTCCCTCTGATAACATGTCCAAAGTAAGAGATACAAAGTCTTGTCATCCTCACTTCTTAAGAGCATTCTGGATGTACTTCCTCCAAGACAGACCTGTTCATTCTGGCAGTTCATGGTATAGTCAATATTCTTCGCCAACACCACAATCCAAATGTATCAATTCTTCTTCAGTCTTCATTTTTTATTTTCTAGCTTTCGCATGCATATGAGGCGACTGACAATACCATGGCTTGGGTCAGGGGCACATTAGTCATCAAAGTGACGTCTTGTTTTTTAACAGTCAGAAGAGATCTTTTGCAGCATATATGCCCAGTGCAATATGTTGATTGATCTCTTGACTGTTGCTTCCACGGGCACTGATTTTTGATCCAAGAAGAATGAAATCCTTGACAACTTCAATTACTTCACCATTTATCATAATGTTGTTTATTTGTCCAGTTGTACGGATTTTTGTTTGTTTGCTTGTTTTTCATTTTTTGTATGTTCAGGTGTAATCCATACTGAAGGCTGTAGCTTTTTACCTTCATCAGTATGTGCTTCAAGTTGTCTTCATTAGGGAAATGCAAATCAAAACCACAATGAGATGTACTTCACATCCAGTAGGATGGCTATTATTTTTTAAAAAAAAAAAAAACAAACAGAAAATAAGTATTGGTGCGGATGTGGAGAAATTGGAATGCACTTACATTGCTGGTGGGAATGTAAAATGGTGCAACCACCGTGAAAAACAGTTTGGCAGATCCTAAAAAAGTTAAATACAGAATAACTACCGGACCTAGCAATATCACTCCTAGGTATCTGCCCCAGAGAACTGAAAGTAGCAACTCAAACAGACACTTGTGCACCAGTATTCATTGCAGCATTATTAACAATAGCCAAAACAACCCAAGTGCCCATCAATAGATGAATGGATAAATAAAATGGGGAATATACATACAGTGGAGTATAATTCAGCTATAAATTGAAATAAAGCTCTGTTCATGCTACAATATGGATGAACCTTGGAAACATTATGTGAGATAAACCAGACACAAAAGGGCAAATATCATATTACTCCACTTTTAAGAAATATCTAGAATAGGCATAATGCAAAAAGACAGAAGATTAGTGGTTACCAGGGGCTGGGGAGGGGGAGAAAAGAGGGGGGTAGGAAAAAAAAAAGAATGATGCCAAGGTTTTGGTCCTAGTAACTTGATAGATATAAGTGCCATTTAACTAGGGTGGGGGGGCGACTGTGGGAGGAGTAGTCTTTCAGAGCCTGGAAATCAAGGCTTCCATTCTGGACATTTCAGTTGAGATACCTATTGGATATGGAGATGTCAAGTTGTTGGATAGATGAGTTGGAACCAAGGGAAAGGGTCTGGGCTAAAGACATAGGTGTGGAGTTGTCCAAATGTAGAGGGTATTTAAGGCACCAGAGGAAGGAATCCAGCTGGTACCAAAGCCAGAGGCCTCCAACCTCCAGAGGCGCTGTCTTTTTCTGGCTTGAGCTGCATGTCCAGAGGCTCCCTTCCATTACCAGCCTCCCATACCAGACCCAAGCAATGGGAGGAGTATAGAAAGCAGGAAATTCCCAACCTAAAAGATATATATTTGTGTGTATAAATTTCTAACTATAAACTATACAAGAAGCAGAAAAAGTACAAACCACAAAACTTGAAGAAAATAAAGTTTTCTGAAGTGTCATAATTTTTAGACCTCACTTTAGTACTAAGGCCGTATCTCTAGTCTAGGTATCAGTTATGAACTGTACTGCTGTAACCCAAATATCAGCTGTCCTTTGGTTCTATGTTCCAAGCTTCTTCCCACTTCTGACACCATCAAAAATAAAAATCCAGTAATACAAAATCATGTTAGAATGATATGGAATTTCATAAGCACTAGAAAGAAGGCCTTACCATGCACCTGACCTATCCTCCACTTAACTCTTTGTCCATTTGTGTCTCCTGGATTCTTCTCTGTTCCTTTCACCAATATCCAAATTACCACCCTTTTTAGTATGCAGATTTCCTTCCTGAAAACTAGACAACAATCTCTACCCAGATCCTAAAGGCTGCTCCTATGCCGCGCTAGGCTATGAAAGAATCTCCTCTCCCATAATGGTCTCCCTAAAAAGAACTTTTCATATCAGCTGCTTGAGAAGGTAAAATGTTCTCCAAATCATCATGTAGAGAACTTTTTTTAAAAGGTTTTGGGTAATTTTAAGTGGAGGGTTTTGACATTCTGGATTGGTGCTGTCCACACGTGGCTATTGAACACTTGAAAACTGCCCAAATGGAGATGTGCTAGAAATGTAAAATACACACTGGATTTTGAAGACTTAGCATGAAAAAAGGTAAAATATCTAATTAATAATTTTTGTGTTGATTACATATTGAAATGACAATGCTATGGATATACTGAGTTGTTGTTATCGTTGTTCTTAGGTGCTGTCCAGTCAGCTTAGACTCATAGTGATCCTATGTATAACAGAACAAAATATTACTTGGCCCTGCACTATCCTCACAATCATTGCTATGTTTGAGCTCATGTTGCAGCCACTCTGTCAATCTATCTCACTGAGGGTTTTCACTGACCCTCTACTTTATCAAGCATGATGTCTTTCTCCAGGGATTGGTCCCACCTGATAACATACCCAAAGTCAACAAGATAAAATCTCGCCATCCTTACTTTTAAGAAGTGTTGTGGATTGAATTGTGTCCCCAAAAAACATGTGTATCAATTTGACTAGGCCATAATTCTCACTATTGTGTGATTGTCCACCATTTTGTCATCTGATGTGATTTTCCTATGTGTTGTAAATCCTGTCACTATGAGGTTAATCAGGTGGATTAATGGCAGTTATGTTGATGAGATATACAAGATTAGATTGTGTCTTAAGCCAACCTCTTTTGAGACATAAAGGAGAGAAGCAAATAGAGAGACAGGGGGACCTCATACTACCAAGAAATTAGCACCCAGAGCAGAGCACATCCTTTGGACCTCAGATTCCTGCATGGAGAAGCTCCTAGTCTAAGGGAAGACTGATGACAAGGACCTTCCTCCAGAGACAACAGAGAAAGCCTTCTCCTGGAGCCAACATCCTGAATTTGGACTTCTAGCCTACTAGACTGTGAGAGAATAAACTTCTGTTTGTTGAAACCATCAGCTTGTGGTACTTCTGTTACAGCAGCACTAGATGACTAACACACGGAGCATTCTGGCTATACTTCCTCCAAGACAGATTTGTTCATTCTGGCAGTCTGTGGTATATTCAATATTCTTTGCCAAAATCACAATTCAAATGCATCAATTCTTCTTCAGTGTTCCTTATTCATTGTCCAGCATTCACATGCATATGAGGCAATTGAAAATACCATGGCTTGGCTCAGGTTCACCTTAGTCCTCAAAGTGACATCTTTGCTTTTTAGCACTTTAAAGAGGTATTTTGCTGCAGATTTGCCCAATTCAATGCGTCATTTGATTTCTTGAAAATCTTGGGTTAAGTCAGATATATTATTGAAATAAATTTTACCTCTTTCTTTTTACTTTTTTATTTATTTATTTATTTTTATTGTACTTCAGGTGAAGGTTTACAGAACAAATAGTTTCTCATAAAACAGAAGTCACATGTTGTTTTATGACATTGGTTAACAACCCCACAACATATCAACCC
>NW_004444129.1:3881768-3909081 GCF_000243295.1 Trichechus manatus latirostris | reverse complement strand
GGGTTGTTTGTGGCACTTAACTACAGCCACCAGAGCAGGTCGGTAATCAGTGAAGGGCAGGTTCCAGTAGGCTGTGCCCATGCTGCTTGGTGGTGTGATGTCAAGCACACGGTGCAGGTAGGCAGGATGCAGCAGGGAGATTGTTATGTATGGAGCTAAGATGGATATGGGAGAGAGAAGAGAGGAACAGGAGCCAAAAACATACAAACAAACAAAAAAGAATGCTAGGGGAGCTTGTCTTTGGAGTGGAGAGATAAGAGACTATGAAATGGAGAAAAATAGAAAGGGGAGGAGGAAGAAAAGAAAAGAATGAATAAATAAGAATCAGAAAGGTTAAAGAACCACAAAGTTCCCAGGGATCCCACCAGTGCAGCTATGAGGTCTGGGGAAGTCGTTCTCAGGTGTTGTAGTACAGCCTGGCTAGAAGGCACAGAGGTATACAACGCCAGGTATTCAGGGAACAGAAAGAGAAGGAAGATACAGAGAGATGAGAAACTGAGCAATGAAGAAAGACAAAAAGGGAAAAAGAGGAAAAAGAAAGCAAAACAAATTAAAAAAAAAAAAACAAGAAATTGCCCCCCCAAAAAACAGAAAAAAAATAAAAACCCGACGTAAAAAGAAATGTTCTCAGGGATCCGTCTGCATGTCTGTGGAAGCCAAAGGGGAGTCTCCCTGCCACACAGCTCAGCCTGGCCAGAAAGGGCTCCCAACTGAAGAAAAGGAAACGAAAACAAACAAACAATTCATAACAAAACAAACAAACAAAACCCCGGGATCCCACCAGCGCAGCAGCCCAAACCAGGAAGCAGCTCCACAGTTTAACGGAGCTCCGCAGCCCCTCGGGAAGAAGCAAAGATGGTGCATGGAGCCAGGTACTTGAGCAAAGGGAGGGGGAGGTGGTGAGAGGCAAGTAAGAAATCAAAAGAAGCAGAAAAAAAAAAAGCAACACTAGCAGGCAACAATTGGCACTCAGAGAGTCAGCTAGTGCGGGCTGTTGTTTATGGACAAGAGACTGTGTCCATGGGAAGCAGAGGGGGCCGGGTGTGGGTGAAGAAGTGTAGAGAGTGGGAAAGCGTATATCACAAATTACCGGAACTCTGCAGCCCCTCAGGAAGAAGCAAAGATGGTGCACGGAGCGAGGTACTCGAGCAAAAGGAAGGGGAGGTGGATAGAAGCAAGGAAGAAATAAAAAGAAGTGGAAAAAAAGCAACACTAGCAGCCAACAAATGGCACTCAGAAAGCCACCCATTCGGGTGTGTGGAATCCAAGCAGCCGCTGTTTCCTGGTGAAGAGACTGTTGCTGCGGGAAGCAGAGGAGGCTGAGCCGGGGTGAAGAAGGGTGGGGGGTGGGAAAGTGTATATCACAAATTACTGGTTGTTTTGTCTCCCACTGGATGCACCATGAGGCTGCTTTCTGGTACCCCCTGTTTGCTGGTCTCCGATAGGAGTCCAAGATGGTGGATCCGTGCTGTTTTAGCTGGTAGGGGACCTCTGTATGAATCTCTCCTCGTTCTCCATTCTCTGTCAGTTTTCTCACTCCATTTGGTGCTTGGCTGAGTTGTTTATCTCTTCATTTGATGTTTTAGGGTTTCAGGATTGTTGTATTCTCTGTTTGGCTTAGTTTTTTTGATCTTTGCTGTGGAGGGACGGCGTTGTGCTTCTGCCTAGAGTGCCATTTTGCCGGAACTCCTCTTTCTTTTTACTTTTGTGAGTACTGTTGCTCTTATTGTTTGCCGTTGAGTTGATTCTGACTCGGTGACCCTAGAAGACAGAAGAGAACTGCCCCGTAGAGTTTCCAAGGCTGTAATCTTTAAGGAAGCAGATTACCACATCTTTCTCCCATGGATCCTCTGTTCAGTTTGAACTGCCAATCTTTCGGTTAGCAGTTGGACACTTAACCACTGTGCTGCCAGGATTGCTTTTCTGACTATTAGTAAATTTAAAATTACATATAATGGTTAGGCTAACATTTTATTTCTATTGGACAGCACTGTTTCAGATCCCAAAGGAAACTAAGGAAACAGTATTGGAGGAAAGTCAGTGGATTGAAAAGCCATTCATTATTCACAGAGGAACAAGTGAAGACCTACTACGTGTATATACTTATCTGAACCTGGCAGATGACAAAAACTCTGGTCTCAAAGCACTTCAACTAGGGTGAGCAGGTAAGACTAGAACCTTAGGAGGATTCTTTGCACATCTGATATAGCACCTACATTATGCCTTACATTCCACAACATTATACAGCACTTGATGTATGAACAAATGAATGAATATCCTCCTTATTAGACAGTAAGTGTTTTGGAGGCAAGATTTATGTGTTTTATTCTATTTTATTCACTGCACAATACCTTCTACACAACAAGGGCTCAGTAAATATTTGCTGAAGGAATGGCAGCATGGGAGTACTGGGGAAAAGGAGAGTGGGTGACAAGTAAGGGCCTGTACCATTTGGGAGTAGTTGGCTTGGCTAAACACAAGCATGGTTCAAACTAAAAAACTCACTGTGAAGGTCCCAGACCTCATCCTTCTTAAAGCCACAGACATGGGATTTGTTTGTACCTTATTTAATTATGAAATGTGCAGTTCAGCATGCCATTTAATGTTTGTGTACATTCTCCAGGTTGCAATTTGCATAGCAGGAAATGAGTCCAGGGAGTACCTTTCTGTGAAAGATTTCAGAAACTCAAGAGAAAAACCTGCAAACTAGAATATCTGTGATTCCCTTGGTGCTAACTGAAACAAAAGAAAACTCAGGCATTTAAAAATTCAACCAGCATCAACAAGTCAGTGGACAATCCAGTCCAGGCTAGCTGGAGTGTTTCTCTAGATGCTTTTAGCTCTTTCCCAGTTCTCTCTTCTGTTTTCTCTTCATCTTATCCAAATTTAAAGACTAAAATTCCCTCGTATGTAGTGAAAAAACTGATGTAAGGAAACTGAGGTCTTATTAACAAAAAACCCCACAAACCTTTTATAAGAATAGAAACTACAGGAAAAAAAAGCTCCAGATTCTACAACAGGCAGACTAAACTTGGGCTTCGTGCACAGAGTCCACGCTGACATACCAAAAAAAACAAAACCTGTTGCTGTTGAGTCGATTCTGAGTCATAGTGGCCCTATAGGACAGAGTAGAACTACCCCACAGGGTTTCCAAGTCTGTAATCTTTATGGAAGCAGACCGCCACATCTTTCTCCTGTGGAGCTGCTTGTGGGTTCAAACCACCGACCATTTGGTTAGCAGCCGAGCACTTAACCACTGTGCCACCAGGGCTCCTTCATGCTAATATAGGGCACCAGAAAGTCAAAGTTTTTTTTTAAAGAGCTTATATTTCAGATATGAAAAAAAAGCAACTGGATAATAATCATGGGAACAAGAAAAACTGATAAGACTCACTTATCTTATTCTTATATGGCTTAGTATTGTCTTTATTTTGAATTAAATATGGAGATAGACACCATAACCTTAATAGCACTCAGATCTTAATCCAGACCTGGGAGAGTCCAATTACACCATGATATATTATCCATACTTAGCACTACTGTGGATCAATTCAGAGTCTCCTGACAATAACTTCATGTAGTAAAGTTGAATAGAACGGGGTTATCATGGCTCCCACCCCTTAAAGGAGTTCCTCTGTGCATGTCAGATGCCGAGTTCTCACAGTTAGGTTGGTCCCCAGAAATTCATGGTTAAGATTGTTAGATAACATATTTTGTCACCACTGATTCTTTATGTTTTTCTTGGATATTGCCAAGGATAACTAGATCTACAAACAAGATCCTGAAACCATAAAAAATTCTGTATTGGTTAAAAAGGTTTTTTTTCTACTTACTGAGAGATTTCCATACTAAAAGTGATGAAGAAAAAGGAATGGGATCGTATTAGTAGCCTGGCAATCAATCCAAGGAAGCGAGGAAAGCAAGTTCACCTCGCAGACTCAGGGATAAGAAGTAATCTTAAAGAAGGAAAGAAGGAAAAACACAGAGAGGAGGGGACAGAGGAAAAGGGGGAGGGAAGTAGGGAGAGAAGAAAGAGAGTCTGACTGAAATAATTGTCCTACAAAGTAGTAGACTTGAGGTTTTGGTCATGCTCCCAGTTGGTGTATATGGACATAAAGTCCAGCAATGGATGGTGGTGATTGCTATCATTTGTGTGAGAACCAGCCTAACAAGATCAGCCATATTGGAGAACCACTTGGAGAACAGCTTCAAACTAGTTGAGCATGATATAATAAACAAGGTATTTAGAAATTAGCCATAAAAAAGAAAAAACATTGCTACACATAGGAAAGAATGGACTAGAAATGAAAAAAAAATTAAAAATGATAACAGGAAGAAGAAGAAGCAATGAGATCCCACAGACATTAGCAACAAAAATCTACATTAATCCATTATCAAGAGTAGATGTACTGAAATCAATGTCACTGAATTGTACACATAAAATATGTTGAACTGTCAAACGTTTTGTTATATATATTTTTGCTACAATAGAAAAAGAATGTACTGAAATTTGTACCAATGAAGGGGATAATTTTTAAACCAGCTGCTAGAGTTTTCTTTTCTTTTTTTTTTTTTTTGGCGTAATGAGATGATCTCAGGTAAGGGACATTTTAGGCTGAATGTCAAGAAAAAATTTCCAGACTGTGAGAACTATTGGATTGCAAAGTGGTCTCTCAAGGGAAGGAGTAGAAACTCCATCTGCACTGTTCTGGGAATAGGTTTGTTAGTTAAATTGTACTCCTTTTCTTAGTTGACTGCTTGACATTTCAGCAACAGAGCCAAATAATTCATGGGTCAACTAAAAAGAGTGCTTATTATAATTATCTTTTAAAATCTGCACTAACAGCAGTGAATTAGAAAAAAATATAGTCACTATTTTATTCTATTTGATAAAGCCTGTCAGGTTTTTACAGTATGAAGTCTGTTCTTCAACACCCTTGGATTGCTTTTTAAATGATTGCTGATATCCATAAAAAAGAATGCCCTGGCAGTGCTAAGAAAATAGCATTTGAGATTTGACTAAAAGTAATGAAGAGGCATTGTGTCCACTATTTGTACAAAATTGCTGGTAGAATCTTAACCATCCCTTAGACTTCAAATAATAACCTTGCTAATAATAAACTAGATTAAAGCCAACAACAAACCAAATGACTTTTAATTCTCATGGAAGCAGAAAGGAAAAACACAACAGTTGAAGTAAAAGAGGACTCACAGAGAATCAGTAAATTAAGAACTGCAGATTGTGACATTATTGTCCTGTAAATACTCCTTAGTGGTTCTTCCAGGATCTCTTCAAACAAAGCTATAGAAAATTAACACCATCCCGTCCAATATTAGCACAGACTGAATGCAATAAAGGTGAGATATTAGTGGTCTCAGGGCCTGGTGAGGGTCCTGGAACAAATCACTGTGTTCTCTCTTCTCCTAACATTTTTAATAGAGTTAGAAGTGGCCATCAAGGACAGCCTTGAAAGGGGAAAAGAAGGCAAGGAGAACTCCAAAACGGGCAATATACACTTTGTACAAAGGACAATGCTAGCAGGCAAACCAAAACCAAACCAGCTGCCATTCAGTTGGTTCCAACCCATGGCAATCCAATGTGTGTCAGAGTAAAACTGCACTCTAAAGGAGTTTCAATGGCTGTGACCTTTTGGAAGTAGATTGCCAAGCCTTTTCTTCCAAAGAGTCTCTGGGTGAATTCGAACTGCCAACTTTTCACTTAGTAGCTGAGCACTTAACAGTTTTCACCACACACATATATACCCCTATTTTCCAGAGCTTAAATATAAGCCTTAGGTTTTTTGGGGGAGGTAGAGGAGAGGGGGGTACTTGAGGTGTCTCCTTTGCCCCGCCTACCACCTGTCTGTAGCTCCAGTCACTAGAACCTCTGATCATCACTGATTTGCCAAGTACCAAGGACAGCACCTTTCTGAGCCAAGATCGACTAGCTTTTGCCATTTTAGAGGGGCACGTCCATTTAAAAGACATGTAAATCTTGCGGTTTAATTACACTTACAAGTTTGACTCCATTGGAATAAGGCAAATGAGTTGCTGAAACCATATGGGTGTCACTGTCCCTTGGTGCTGGCTACTAAAATGGGTGGTGTTCTATGCTGACTATTGGAATGCCGAGGACTGGAAATTTGGGGACGAGCCTAGAAAGGTGCCTGCAGTTTCACTTTGCTTCTTGTTGGGGGAATTTGCACCCCGTGAAAGGGAAAATATTAATTTTAATGTCAATCATTCAATCACTCATTCATTCGTTCATACAGTCAGCAGTTATTTGTTGGAAATTCAGAGTTAACCAAAAGCAAAATAGTTCTTGTTCTCCAGTAGCATGAAGTCTAGTTCCATGAGTTCTTGAATCTTTGCTCTACTACCAACCACGTATGAGAATTTAGCCAAATTAATCTCTGAAATTCGGTTTTCCCACCAGGAAAATGGAGTTGTTAAAACCTATCTTACAGTGTGCCTTTGAGAATTAAGTTAAGTACATAGACAATGCCTGGGCACCTAACAAGTATATAGTTAATGTCATCTAAGTGCCTCCCCATCCTTGCATGTATGAAATATTTTTCTATTTGTATTACTGTACTAATTTGGGTCATCTCTTAAGTATTGTGAAAATGCAAGAATTATATGAGCATCTTTCAAAAAAGAACTAATAGCTGACAAATACATCACACTTAATGAAAGAAGAAACATAAGGAGCAACTTTGACGACAACAGAGGAGGACAGTACATTTAACTCTAAGAACCAACATGGAAACGGTGGTGGTTCAGTGACAGAATTCTTGCCTTCAATGTAGAAGACTCAGGCTTCATTCCCAACCAATGTACCTCATGTGCAGCCACCACCTGTCTGTCAATGGAGGCTTAGGTGTTGCTATGATGTGGAATAGGTTTTAGTAGGGCTTCCAGACTAAGATGGACTAGGAAGAAAGGCCTGGAGATCTATTTCTGAAAATCAGCCAATGAAAACCCTATGAATCACAACCAATCATGAAGATGGCGAAGGGCTGGGTAGTGTTTTATTTCATTCTGTATGGGATCACCACAAGCCAGAGGCTGACTCAACAGCAGTAAACAACATGATTATTAAATTATCTTTTCCACTTTCTGTTGAAAAGGCTAACTAGAGATGAAGATCAATAAAACAAGAGGTAGCCATAACATAAGAAACCATAATGATCTAATTATTCAGATTCATCAGCATTGAGTTCTACACATAGTAAAGTTCTACACATATTAGATCCATAAACTATGTTAAAATATATAAAAACACCTAGAATGCTGAAGTTCAAAGAGAAACCTGAGATCATCTAGTTCAGCTTCTTTACAGATGAAACTTAGCTAATATTGAGTAAGTAAAGGTAACAGAGCTGGCAAGTGACAGATATGCCCAATTAGGATTTCTTGTAATGCTCCTTTTCCTTTTTATAATATACAGAAATATATCTGAAGCCATTCAATTAATCAACTATGTGCCAGACACCATTCTAGGCACTGGGGATAGAATCATAAGCAAGAGAGACACAATTGTTGTCCTTATAGAGTTTACAGCTTAGCTGGGAAGACAGATGATTAAATAAAAATAATGAAATGTGATAAGCATTATGAAGGTGAAAGTATAACATATAGTAGGGATTTAGTTTAGTTTATGGAGTCCCTGGGTGGCATAAATGGTTAAATGCTCAACTACTAGTGGAAGGGTTGGCGAACCCACTCAAAAGTGCCTCAGAAGATAGGCCTGGTGATCTGCTTCTGAAAGATCACAGCACTGAAAATTGTACTCTGCATACGTGGGTCGCAAAGAGCTGGAATCAACTCGATGGCAACTAACACAACAATTTAGCTTATAGATCAAGGAAGGGCTCCCCAAGGAAATATCATTAAGTTGAAGCCTAAAGTATGAGACAGACAAATGAGGCAAGAAAGTGAGGACAATGTGGGAGTGTGTCCTGGACAGAGGTAACAGCACGTGGGCAAGAGAAAAAAGTTGTTGAGCTGAAAGACAGAGAGCTGGTGGGTGAAGGAGGGAACCAGAAAGACAGAAGGGAGGATGGTGAAGGTGACTCTGAATCAGTGCGCAGGAAGGGCTTGGAAGGTCAGGTTAGAGTTTGATTTACCCTAAGGGAGATGGCAGTCGTGGAAAAGTTTCCACAGGGTATTGAAATGATCTTTTTTGCATTTTGGTGTGATCAGTCAGGAGAAATCTTGTAGTGAGTGGACGGGGAGAACAAGAAGAGGCAGCGGTCCTGTTAGGAGTAATGGGTTGAGATAATGGCAGTAATGGTGACGTGAAATGACTAGACCAGAGAGGTATTCAGAAGGTGAAATTAAGGGGGTTTGGTGATTGACTATGGGAGGTGAAGGAAGAGAGAAAGTCAAGTCTTATTCTTAGGTTCAGCACATGGGAAAATGCAGAGAGAAAAGACGACTATCAAAGACTATATATAGTCATGATGTGTGTGTGCTGAATTTCAGACGCTAGAAGAGAAATGATAGTCCTGTCCCCCAAACTGAAGGGATTTCCAACACAGAGCCCATTCTACAACAATCTCATCACATGGGAAAGATAATAAAAAATGGAGACTGAAAACATTTTACCAGACATTCGGGGGAAATGCAAATTTCCTAGAAAGATATTTGCAATCCTAAGCAAATCCTTGGGCAGATGGAGCTAGGAGAGTTGGAAGAGCACTCCCCAAGCAAAACTCCTGTGGTAGTAAACACTCTGAGCAAGTGACAAATGCATTGGGATGTTGTGAAAGAAGTGTTTGCAGTTGGGCTCAGAGAGTAGAGAGAGCCGTACGTGGAATTAGGCACACCTGTGCATAGCACAAAATGCTTCAGAACAAAACAGCTGTGGCTTCTCTCTCTCCAGAGGGGAAACAAGTGACAACTGGAAGGTCCAACTTGCCCCCAGGCCTTGCCTAGCACAAATGACTCCTCCTCCACTCCTCCCCTCCCCCAGCTTCTTGTCAGCATGTCTTCCATTTCTGAGTTACTCTGGCTTTGTAAAGAGGCAGGTGCAACCTCTCTGACCAGCTTTTCAGACCAGGTTTCTGCTTCTGACTCCCATGCCACCCCTGCTTCTTTAAAGGAGAAAAGTTATTTTCCAAAGGCTCAATCATTCTACTCTACCTGCAATTTGGGAAGCCCACCCTGTTACCAAATTTAGGAGACACTCTCAGGGCCCACCCATATCTCTTCACTCAACTCCTCAACTTGAAACTTCATGTACCCCAAAAGAGTGGCACTATGGACCAACTTAAGACCTTCCATCCCAGTCCCCGCTTCTCCCTTTTCACAGATGTCTACATTTTTGACTATCAACACAGCTTGTGGTGGCAGAAGTAAAAACCCCCACAGACTCCCAAGGAGAACGGAAATATTTGGTTCTTGGGAGCTAGAAACAGTTTTGCAGATGTGTCAGTGTGACTAAACCTATAGCAAATATTCGACTTTTGCACATTCTTGGTTCAACTGAAGAACTTCTTAAGATTGTCCTAGAGATATAGGTCCTCAACATTAATTTTAAGTATATTCCAGCGAGGCTAGAAAGGCAGTGTTACTTGGTGGTTTAGAGCGCAAGCCCTTGCTTGAGTCAGGTATATCTATGTTCAAATGCTGGCTCTTTCCCTTACTGAATGAATGACCTAAGCCTAAATAATTTCTCTCTCAGTCATTATTTCCTAGCCTGAAAATGCAAATAACAATATATGTACGTAATAGAATTGTTGTGATGAGTAAAGGAGCTAATGAGTAAAGCTCTGTACCTGGAAACTAGTAAACACCCAAGACATTTTAACTAGTCAGGAATGATGGTGGTGACGATGGTGATGGTGGTTGTGCTGATGGTTGTAATAGAAGAAAAGTGCAAACTTTCATCAGAGTGCTAGTCATTAATGCTGTTTGCCCAATAATCTCAGCTCTCCTCCTTCCAGAAACATGGTAGGATTGTACCTCCCTGTATACTTTAGAGTTAAATGTGGTCTTGTGACTCACCTTGGCCAATGAAATATGAATGCAAGAAATGTGTGTCATTTATGAGGCAAAGCTTTAAGAGCCATTGAGCAATTCACCATTAACTCCTATTCTCTTTGCTGTGACAATAGGCAATGTTCCTGTTGGTGGTTATGTCTTCTTCCTCATTGCTAGAGAGAAGACACCACGGAGCAGAAGCCCCAGCTAATCCAGGATTGGCATGCAGCAGGAGTAGAAATGAACCTTTGTTGTTCTGTGCCACTGAGATTTGGAGTTGTTTGTACCCGTAGAATAACCCATCCAATCCTCACTTGTATGAGGGGCTTTGGGTAAATGCTTCTTCTCAGAAATGTGGCTTTTGATAGGAAGGAAATACTTAACCAACTGCCATGTGCTGGCTTCCACCTCTCCGTTTTCAATGGAACCATTATTTCCACAAGGAAAGTATATGTAATATACTTGGTGATTCTCGTCGTTAACTGTTACTAAATGTTTATTTTGTATAAACAATGGAAAGAGTAGTGATGCACTGTTTCTTGCCTCTGTCTTTACAGAAATGTATGGTAGTTCTTCATTTCAGAATCTTGGCCAAAGTTTCTCTTGATTGTTAAATTGGTTGGTAGTCCAGAAATTTATACACAGAACAGATGGCAGATGCTTTCTCTATGATATATCCAGTGGAATCCTGTAGGGTACCCATTACTGAGGTGATCATACTAATTCATTTGTGGTTAAAGGACATAAACAGCCAACACTACCATATTTTAAATACTCTTTTACATTCATTGGAAGTTAATAATTTCTTGTCGTAAGAAATCTAAACCAGGTCTGAACTTCCACAATGAGAAGGCTGCATTTTGACAAATACCAGTGTTAGGATTGCTGTAAAATGCTAGCTACTGAATTGGCAGAAGCTCCAGTACCATCACCTGGACAGCATATTCCATCACTGGATACAACATGTATGTGACGCAAGCCAAATTAAAATCATTGCTAAGTCAGATCCCAAAAAACAATGTGTGTTACCAGTTCCCGTTCAGATGCAGAGATTAATTGAAGGGGTTGAAGAGAAAAAAAGGGAAGAGAGCTGAGTTGTAGTGAACAGCTTCAGATTGTTCACTCAAGTACTGACACTGGGGGTGCAATAGTGAACAAGATAGGCACATGCCTGCCTTCAGAAGTGTGCAATATAATTTCAGAGATAAACTAAAACCAAAGAAACAAAAATCCCTCATTGGAAACAGCTAAATAAATAAAATCCTTTCAAGTTGTTATAAGGGCAAATGAAAGAAACAAACAAGGTATTTGGTTTACATTCAAGGGCAATCGAAGCCACCAAAGGGAAGAGTAAGGTGATCTCATTTAGGTTTGTAAATCTATGTAAATACCACCCATGAAAAGATATAGAACATTTCCCTCACTCCCCAAGCTCCTTGGAAGTCAACCACCATCATCACCTGCTCCCCACACGGCTGCCCCCCGCACCGTACCTCACATTGATCAGATTTCTATAATCATGCCTATTGTTGGACTTTATATGAGTAGAGTCACATAGTGTATACTGTTTTGTGTCTGGCATCTTCTACTCAGTGTGATGTTTCTGAGGTTCATCCATGTGTGTATCAATAGTTCATTCCTTTTTATTACTGAAGAGTATTTGTTTTCGTATACCATAATTGGACTATCCATTCACTTATTGATGGACATTTGTATTGTTTGCAGTCTCTGGCTATTATAAATAAAGTTACTATCAACATTCTCATTCAAGTCTTTAGTGAGCATTTGTTTTCATTTCTCTTGGGTAAAGACATAGGAATAGAAATGCTGGGTCGTAATAAAGGTGTATGTTTAACTTTATAAGGAACTTCTAAACAATTCCCCAGAATGATTGTACTACTTTATACTCCTACCAGCAAAGTGTGAGAGTTTTGTTTGTTCCACTCTGCTCTTCAACATTTAGTCATGTCAGTCTTTATGATTTTAGCCATTTTACTGGGAGGAAAATATTATCTCATTGTGCTTTTAGTTTGCATTTTCATGATGACCAATGATATTGAACACCTTTTATTGTGCATTTGGGACAGTTATATATCTTTTTTGTCTGTTCAAGGCTTTTGCCTATGTTTGTTTTAGGTTATTGAATGTAGGAGTTGTTTATAAATACACACGAGTCCTTTGTCAGATATATACTTCTCAAATATATTTTCCCACTCTGTGGCTTGCCTATTCATTTTTTTAATGCCGTCTTTTTAATTTTTATGAAGTCTAATTTATCATTTTCTTTGTTTTACATGTCATAAGAGATCTTTGGAGCCCTGGTGACACAGTGGTTAAGCGCTCGGCTGCTAATTGAAAAGTCTGCAATTTAAACCCACCAGCCACTTCCTTGGAGAAAAATGTGGCAATCTGCTTCCATAAAGATTACAGCCTTGGAAATCCTATAGGGCAGTTCTACTCTGTCCTATAAGGTTGCTTTGAGTCAGAATCGATTTGACGGCAATGGGTAAGCGATGTTTGCCTATACCCAATCACATGATATTCTTTGTGTTTTTTTCTAGAAACGTCATTGTTGTAGCTTTTATATTTAGATCTGTGATCCATTCTAAAGATTAATTTTTATATATGGAGTGAGGTACAGTTTGAGTTTCTTTTCTTTTTTTTCCATGTGAATATCAATTGTTCCAGCAATATTTGTTAAAAAAGACTTTCCTCATTGAATGAATTTAAAGCCTTGGCTAAAAATCAATCAACCATATTTTGTGACTCTATTTCTGCACTGTCTATTCTTCTCCATTGAACAAAAATTTGTCTATTCTTATGCCAATATCACACTGTCTTGATTACTGTAGCTTTATTTCAATCTTGAAACAGATCCTGTAAATCTCCAAATTTGTTGTTTTTTTAAAAATTGTTATGGCTATTCTAGATTATATACACTTTCATAAAATTTTAAATCAGTCTGCTGGAATTTTGATTGGGACTGTGTTAAATCTCAGGATTAATTTGAGGATGGTCCTTTTCTTTTCTTGGAGGACAACAGATGTAGTCCCTTTAGGCTGTTTCCTGCTTATAAAATTCCAAGAGGCAGGGAGTTTTCTTTCCTTTTGTCTTGTCGCTGATTCCTTCAGTCTAAGCTGATGGGCTTTCTGCTGTTGTAGTTGGTTAGATCCATTAGTCACTGGTATAATCTCTTTAACAAAAAATTGTGTAGCCACATCCTTGGTGAACATTCTAGGACATGTATCCTTAGTTTGTACAACAGAATTTTCAAAATCTTTTAAGTTTTGTTTTCATTTTGCACAGTTCATTTTTAAATCTATCTCTTTCATCTTGCATTTTACTATATGAGGCAATGAGAAATCCCATGGCCCCTTTAAGATCTTGCTTAGAAATATCTTCAGCCAGATATCCAAGTTCATCACTTACAAGTTCTACCTTCCACCAAACATTTGAACACAATTCAGACAAGTTCTTTGCCACTGCATAAAAAGCATTACCCTTCCTCCATTGTCCAATCACATGTTCATTATTTTCTTTTAAAGCCTCACCAGAAGTACATTTAACATCCACATTTCTAGCAACATTCTGTTGTTGGTGCCATATGTATTCTCTAAGATGATACAGACTTTCTCTATATCTCTCCTTACTTCTTTCTAAGCCCCTATCAGAATTACCTTTGACAGCCATAATTCTACCAACAGTCTCTTAAAGCCAATCTAGGCTTTTAGTATTAGGCACCTTAAAACTCTTCCAGCCTCTATCCATTACCCATTTGCAAAATTGTTTCCCTATTTTAGGCATCTGTTAGAGCAGTCCCACTCCCGGTACCAAATTTTGTTTTACTTATCTCGTGCTATTATAACAGAAATACCACAAGTGGATGGCTTTAACAAACAGAAATTTATTTTCTCACAGTTTAGTAGACTAGAAATTCAAATTCAGGGTGCCAGCTCTAGAGGAAGGCTTTCTCTGTCTATTGGCTCTGGAGGCAGGTCCTTGTCTCTTCTGACCTTCTTCTCCTGGGCAATCTTCATGTGGTTTGGCATCTCTCTTTCGCCGTCTCTGCTTCCTAGCTTGCTTCAAGAGAGATTGACTCAAGACACACCCTACAATAATCCTGCCTCATTACCATAACAAACACAACCCATTCCTAAATGAGATAATAACCACAGGCATAGAGGCCACGATTTACAGTGCATATTTTTGAGGAACACAATTCAATCCATAGCATTCACCAAGCTACAGTTGCATGTATCTTTTGACCCAGCAATCCTACTTCTAGGGATTTACACTGAAAATACACTTTCAATAATATGAAAATACATATATACGTACAAAATTATGCATTGCAGAATTGTGTGTAATTGCCAAATACTGGAAATTCCCTAAGTGTCCAAGCACTGGTGGAATGAACTATGGTGCATATACCCAATGGTGTCAAACACACTATGCAGTTGTAAAAAAAGGAATGTGGAAGAGAATGAGGAATAAATCTATGAACTGATATGGAGTGATTTCCAGGAGATAGTAAGTGAAAGAAAGTAAAGTACAAAAGAACATACTAGTATGTTGCCTTTTGTGCTACAAAGAAGGGACCGTAAGAAATCATAGATATATCTGCTTACCTTTACATAAGAAACACAGGAAGGATAAATGAGAAACAACCAAGTTTGTTAGCTATAATGTTAAGATTAGGGAGGAGGAGAAAAACAAGGAAAAAGGAATATAGAGGGAATGATAACTTCTCCGAATATTGACTTTTCTATACATAGTCTTGACCATTGGAATTATATTGCTGTTCTAAATATTCAAAAAAAATTAAATTAGCCCAATTCGGATGGAAAGAGGAGAAAATCTAAAATAGAAAACCAAATGGAACAAATGGATCCAATGGTATTTCAAAAAATACCATTACCACACTATGGGGGTGGAAGAGGAAGAAAGAATAATTAAGTAACTTATTAGCACGTAATTTGATTATTAAGCTCTCAGTATTGGGCAGGTGAAATATGGGGAAAGAATTGCAAATACATTCTGAAATCTTTTTAGTTGATTTGTTTTTTGAAGAGGTATAGGTGAAACAATTCTGAAACAATTTTAGATTTATTACATTGTTGTGTGCCATCGAATCAATTCAGATTCATAGGGGTCCCATGTGACAGAGTAGAATTGTCCCATAGGGTCTTCTAGGCTGTAATTTTTACAGGAGGCAGATCACCAGGTCTTTCTCCTGCAGAGCCGCTGGGTGGGTTTGAACTGTCAACCTTTCAGTTAACCATTACACCACCAGGGCTCCTAGATGTATTATGGGATTGAACAAGTAAGTAAATGTGTTGATACTGTTGGGAGCCAGGGTTCTAACTGTAGAAGAAGGGACATATAAATATAAAATGGAAACAATGAATCCTGTAGGGATGGACTGAAATTAGAGGTAACAATATGAACTCAAGATTTCTAAAATATAAATAGGTATGTGCTCATGCATTTTTATGTGCACATGTATATATAAATATTTTGGCAAGTATGTTTGTATGTGTATGTAGACATATATATGTATATGTATACATGTATTTCCTAGCTCTGCTCAATGAAAGGGCCAAGAATCAATGACATCCTAGGAATAATGAGCACACCTAATGCCCAGATCTTAGTGTCTAATACTATTATTCCTCAGTAAAAGGAAACAGAACTCCTCAAATAAGTTGCTGATTCCAGGCTTGGGATAGGAAGGCTCAAGATGAGCTTAGAATGTCTTGTAATGACAGAGAGTAAGGAAATACCTAAGAAAAGTGATGGGTCATGTCATAAAGACATAGGAGTCATTTAAAGAGGTTTCCACTGGCTAAATCTGGGACAATTTGAGCACCAAAATAATTAAGTACATGAACTTTCTACATCTTAGCCAGAGGTGAAAGTCCGAGAAAGGCTCTAAAAGTACTTTTACTACCAAGTGAAGATTGGATTGGAGGGTTAAGAGTGGAAGTTGCGAAACCAGATAGGGAATTGTTTCTGTTTTCTAAGAGACAAACGATATTGTTTGAACTGTAGGTGGTAGCGGTGAAGACAAATCAAAGAAGGTGGATTGGACATGTATTTTTAGCATAAGACTGATAAGATCTGCTGATGGATTATATGGGAAAAGGCAGAATTAAGAAAGTCATTAGTACATTAGTATGAGGATGCCATACTGACTGTGATGCCATTTATTGAGAGAGGGAAAATTGGAGGAAAGAGATAGTAGCAGGGATTTTGGTGGGAGTGAAGTGGCTAAGGATAAAGCTTTGCACATACTTGGTTTGTGATTCTATTAAATATTCAGGTGGAAATAACAGGTAAGCTGTTGGATATGTAAGTTTGAAGCTCAACAGAGAAGCCTGGGATGGAAATTCTAACCCCCTAAAGCAGGCATTTTTAACCTAATGTAACTGCGAAGCTCTAAGATGTAACTTAATGTGTTCAAGGCTACCAACCTAGTAGTAAGTTGATTAGCTAGGATCCAAATCCAGGCCTGATGGGCTTTAAACCATCTCATCACACCTTCTTGGAGGAGTAGAACTCCATCTCATACGTCTCATCTCTCCCAGAGCACTTTGCAAAAGCTAAGTGCCCAGTCAAGACTCAGTATTTGTTGACGGATTCATTTGCCTTGGGATATTAGGAACTCACAAATTCCAAATCTTGTATTGTATTTACACCATTACACTTGAAGTGTAGGCTTGATTAATTGCTTTCTGGTAGTCAGTGGCATACCAACTTGGGTAGAAAGTGAACAGAAGCACAGAAAACAAATCCAGCATATGAGTCCCAGTCGATATTGGTCTGGAATGATTGGGCCTGGCCATCTGAAGTCTCTGTTTTATCCAACAAAGGCAAAACTTTCTTCTTCACTATAGGTGCCCTGGCCTGCCGTCATGTGCTCATAGAGTAATAAAACTGCTTTGGTAGCCATGTTAGGACCATCAAAGTTACTTAGTCCTTTTGCATAGCCCAGGAATGCTGCATTGTGACCCGATTTCTATTAGGTAAAGGAAAAAAAAAAAAAAGAAAGACTAGCATGCTAAGCTTTAGCAGTACAATGAATCATCCAATGTATCTTTCCCTGCTAGCTTTTATCCACTTTTTCCTCTAAAAGTCTTTTTCATTTGGTTTTTTGTTATATATTTAGCATCCTTTGTGCACATATAAGCCAGGACACAAGAGGCTATTTCTCCCAGCGATTGTGGGGCATAAGCAAAAGTTTATCTTCACATTGTAAGGTGAGCAGTTCACTGTGTTTGGGAAGAGCTATATTTTCCACCAAACATGATTACCACAGAAAGAGTTGTATTAAACTGCTGATATGTCACAAGTCCCTCACTTCAGCATGGTATTAGGATTAGCAGCCCTGAGGTTGTCATGAGGTAATTAAGGACTGTGAAATGTTATAGAAAGGCTCACAGCTGGCTGTTCTAGACAGCAAAATTGAAAGGCAGATTGCTATCACCACAGGAGATCAACTCTTTGAGGTCTGTAATATCAAGCCCCGGTGCTTGCTGGAAAGGCTGCAAGTATGTCAAGAGTTAATTTAATTTCTGGCTATTGAATGACCCTCTTGGTTTTCCTGTGGTGAGTCATGGTCTTGAAAGAATACCATTATCACACTGGACTGGGATGGCGTGAGTTTCGGCCAAGGCATGGAATAACTATGTACTGGGGGTTCAGGTTTCTTTGTACTGACACCTCTCAATCATCAGATCTTACATGGGGAAATAGGACAGTATTCTGAAGACAAATGTTTTCTGTGCACCTGTCCACAGGCTTACCCCAGCCCTCAGAGTAATAGACAGTTACATCGCTGCTTAGGAAGTTATCATCATGCTGCTTGGAGTTTCCTGCTGTTCTCATTGTCACTGAATTTCTGATAGTGTTATTTAGAAATAAGGGATAATCACTACTGTATATTGTGTATGAGACGGTAACTATTTCTGAAATAGACTCATAACCAAAGCAAAACGAAATCATTTAACCTGTATCCAAAGCTTTTTGTTGAGCGTATACTACAAAGCTATAAAGATCATTACTATGATAAAGCACACCATAACATTAAAATGAGAAGTTCCTTTCCCTGGGGAGGGTCGGGAGTTCTTCCATTATGCTGACTCCATCTAGCATTTACTTTCTGGGTATGCCATGTCAGGCATAAGAATACAATGAATGTCTGGTTAGCTTAGGAGTAAATATGATCATTTTCACTGTGCAATGCTTCCCTCCAGACTGCAGGAATCTGCTAGAAAACCTCTAACGTACAGAATTTCCCTGAGTTTTGATAATCAGTTTTCCCAGCAGCTGGGCACCAACCTGACACTTTTTCCTAAATGCAGGGGGCAGAGGGAGCAATTGGACTGTAAAGTGGTTACATAGATCCTTGGTTGAATGGAAGTCTTTGCTTCTAAGCACAACAGTACCTGGCCACCATAAATGTAATAATTATGACCTTCTAAAATAATAACATCTAATAAACAACATCTTGTGGTATAAACAAACATTGCTAACTCCTATAGACTTATGACTAAAATCATTGCTATATATGAACTCTAAAACAATTTCTGAATAATCTATTTTATACAATGCTTAGCTTACAACCATATACTATTAGACACTCTGTACGTACTTTTTTAAGGAGGTGGAAGGTAAAAGTAAATTTCTGATTATAAACACCTCCAGAGTATCAGAAACTGTCTTGAAATTATTGCATATAAATCAGTAGTTTCAGTTCATATCTACTTTTTTTTTTTAATTTAAGGGAATCTAGGTGTTAAAAATCTCTTGTCAAAGTCTATCTAAAAAAATATGAGACAAGTTGTGAACTGCTTGTTTCATGAGAGAAGACAAGCATTTCCTTCCCTCAAATCAGGAAAAAAAAAAAAAAAAAAGATTCCATTCTAATGTCTGTAATGTTGGGAGGAAGAGTTAGAAAGTAATAGCATAGAAGAGGTGTGGCAGATGGGTCTTACACGCCAGGTCTGTTTAATTAATAGTGCTTATCTGCAGGGTTGAGGCATTAGTGGGTCAGTGGTAGAATTCTTGCCTTCCTTGCAGAAGACCTGGGTTCATTTCCTGGCCAATGCACGCCTTCATGTGCAGGCACCACCTGCCTGTCAATGGTGGCTTGCATGTTGCTATGATGTTGAATAGGTTTCAGCAGAGCTTCCAGACTAAAATGAACTAGGAAGATCACAATGGTTCAGTCCACAACCGATCACAGGGATTGCGCAGGACTGGGAAATGTTCCATTCCGTTGTGCATGGTGTCACCCACAGCAGCTAACAACAACAATCACAACCTGCAGGATTGGGTTAAGCACGAATCTGGGTGTCTTGATTATTTAGTGACATCTATCGTGAGTGTGCATAGGAGAAATGAGATATATTCATATTAGATTGCACAGGAAGTATTTGGCTTTAGGCATCTTTGCCAAAATGGAGAGAGATTAAGAGATTATTTGCTGAAGACTCAAGTAGTCACTGAAACCTGTTTCTTTTTTTCTCACTAATAAGAGAGAAAACTAGAACCTAACTCTAAAGGGTAAATTTGGTTCTGTGTCAAAGATCAGAGAATGCTGTGCAATAAAAGACCCAGATTTCCTTATAAACACTATATAGGTGATTGTCTGGAGAAGCTAAATTTATATATACATATATATATATAAGTCCTGGAGGAGCAGTGGTTAAACGCTAAGCTCTCAGCTGCTAATCAAAAGGTTGGAGATTCAAACTCACCAGCCACTTCTCAGCAGAAGAGACCTGGTGATTTGCTCCTGTAAAGATTACCGTCTTAGAAACCCAATCTGGCAGGTCTTCTCTGTCATACAGGGTTGCTATGAGTCAGAATTGACTCAACAACACACAACTATATATATAAATTCTTTGACAATCCCTCAATTGTTCCAGTCCAAAAAAGAGATATAGACAACTACAATAGCACAGTGGTTAAGAGTGCAGGCTCTGGACCAATCTCTGATCTGATACTAACTGTATGACCTTGAGCAAGTTTTTAAACATCTTTGTGCTTGTTTCCTTACCTGTAAAATGAGTATAATGATGGTACTTATATAATAAGTGGTTGGGAATTTTAAATGAGTTATTATGGGTATAGTGCTTAGAACAGAGCCTGGCACTTAGTAAATGCTCAATTAATGGATCATTATTATCATTACAATAGGATTAAGTACAGGAGCTTTGGGAGCATATTGAAGGGACACCTAATCAAGAGGTGGTGATGGGGGATCAGAAAAGACTTCATGGGAGAAGTAACTTTTAAACTGAGACCAACAGAGTGAGGAGGAGTTGTCCAAGGAACAGAAGTTTGGAGGGGCAGGTAGGGTGGGTGCAGGGACTTCCAAAACAGGGATCAGCTTACACTGAGTCCCTGGAGACAGGAGCGAGCATTGCATCCATGCTGGACTTGACTCCCACTTCTGACTTCAAATCCTATGGCATCTTTTAGTCATTATTCAATTCCACGTACATAAAGTTGTCATTGACTTTCTAAATTAAAGTTCCTACGTCCCAGCCTTTCAATCATTTTTTTCATCACTAACGCTTCTCTAAATGTCAACTTACCCCTCTTTTTAGACAAAGAGGGTAAGCTGGTCTTGGCCTTCTAATACAAGCCCAGTGAGAGTCCTGCTCTGGCTCTGTGGCGTGCTCTGGACTCCAGAGCTTTAGGACTTCTCTGACCAGTTGGGCTTTTGCATTAATATTTTGAGGCCACTTAACCTTGCCAGCCTGGTCAGAGGTAGTCCTTGGCAAGTGGCCACCTTATCCATATACCATATAAACGTTTCTAGAAGGAAACAGAATAGCTCATCTAATAGCTTAAAAGTCCTGTGGGGTCCTCTATGGATGAAAAGAATTAAAATCAAGGGAATATTCCACCTGAGTGGTTAGATCGCCTCGTCAAATCACAATAAATGCTCTCTGCAGAATGGCCATCAGCCAGATTGACTGATACTCCTGGTAAGGGGCAAATGAAAAGGATGCAGGAGAGCAAAAGCCACGTAATTATGAATTACAGAAAGTGTTCTTTCAAAAACAGTCTTTCCTCATGTGTAGGAGGACCTAATAAACTATTACAAAAAACAAAAAAACAGTTGCCGTCTAGTTGATTCCAACTCATGGTGACCCTGTATGTGTCATAGGGTTTAGAATGGCTGATTTTTTTGAAGTAGATCACCAGGTCTTTCTTCCAAGGCACCTATGGGTAGACTCGAACTGCCAACTTTTCAGTTAGCAGCTGCGCCCTTTAACCGTTTGCACCATCCAGGGCCAACAGGAGAGTACAAACTTGGGATGCTCTTACCAGGGAATGTGTATGAATGTCTGACTGTACAAAGGATGAGCCTTGAGAAGAGGCAGCGAGAGGTCTTCCTAGCCTAGTGCATTTGGAGTACAGGTGAAGAGCTTAACAGCTGAGCCAAGTGGGCAGAGTCAGTTCTGACTTCTGGAATACCCTACAAAGGGGAAAAAAGGCTTCTCAAGACAGAATTAAAGGCATGTCACCAAGGGAGTTGGGAGCTGTGTGCACTTGAGGAATCGCAATCAGAAATGAGGATTAAGTTGTTTAATTTTGGAGCATTCTTTCCTAATTTTCTCAAATAAATGTCATTTCCAGTGATCCTTGCTCTGAACATTAATATAATAAGCATGCTGGCTAATAGAATTGAGAGTAGTAATGGAGTATTTCAGTGGCAAATGTATCTAAATATCCATTTCATAAAATAATATTTGTTACAGTGAAAAAAAAAATGGATAGGACAATAGAAAAAATATTGCTTTTTCTGTTATGTTTGATGGGTTTCTCATTATGTCTACTGCTTGTAATGATAAAGCAGTCCTTGAGAAGTAGCAGTCACGGAGTTTATAAAGCATGCTTCCAGAGGTTTAAGGTTTTCACTTCCCTGGTGTTTTTCTCCAGGAGTAGGATAATGGGGAGGCAATTTGGAAGGAGAATGACACTCAAATGTCCTGAAGTAGGCAGGTTCCAGAGGTACCTTGATGAGGTGTAACGTAGGAGCTGCATCCGTTTTATTACCTGTGATGAAATTCATTCTATTCAGTAATTCTCTGCAAATGACTCTTCCTGTTTGTTTCTCTGTTGGGAGATGGTGGAGAACACATAGGAAACCAGAACAGCATTTTAAACCTGCATCATTTTGTTAAAGGAAAGACACTGTCTTAGTTTGCTGGGGCTGCCATAACAAAATACTGTACCACAAGGGGGTGGATTTAAGAAAGAAATTCATTGTCTCACAGTTTTGGAGGCTAGAAGTACAAATCAGGGCACTGAGTCTAAAGAAAGGTCCTTCTTTGTCTCTTTCAGCTTCTAGTAGTTGTTGGCAATCCTTGACATTTCTGGGCTTGTAGATGCATCTGCATCCATTGTCACACAGCATCTGAGTAGAAGATAAACTTCTGTTATGTGTCTCTACATCTATTTTGCTCTTTCTTTAAGACACCACACAGAAAGAATTAGGTTTAGGACCCGCCCTACTCCCGTAATGAAAACCCCTATATCCAAAGAAATTCATATTTACAGGTTTAGGAGCTAGGACTTTGACATAACTTTTGGGGGACACAATTCAGTCCATAACAGACAGTTACAATGAAATTTTTTTTTTCTTTTTAAAAATTATATTCTCAAGACCAGTAACAGAAAGGAGGTCAAAAATCTTGACATAAACACTAACCATACTGAAATAATGACTCGTCATAGACATTATTTAGTGTCTATTGCAGCCAGATCCTGTACAAGTTTGGAGGAGGTAAAAATTAATACAGCAGAAGCCTGTTCTGTTTTATTTAATGCAAAGGTTTAGTTAATATGCTGGTGGTGGAGGGTGGTGGGGTGAGGATAGCTTGAACAACCATCCCAGTTTGCCCAGGACGGAGAGGTTACCTGGGTGCTAAAGCCTAGAAAGTCTCGGGCAAACCAGCATGGGTTGCTCATCCTAGGGGAGGAAGCTGAACTAAAAGGTTACGATTAGTATATGAAAGCTTTTATACGACCTGCAATGAGGTTTGGTCTCTATATTAGGGGATTGGTGAACCTCTTCTTTTAGCACACAGAGTTTGAAAAAGGTAACTGTGACCCTGGAGGCCAACGGGACAGTTAGGAGGCCTTGCATTCATCTAGGAAAGCAATGAAGAAGGACTGAACACCAGCCAGTGGAATGGACAGAATGGGACGGTTTTGAAAGACATTTCAGAGACAAAGTTGAAACTACAATGACTGACTTAGTGGGCGGAGTGGGGGTGTCCAGGATGACTCTGAGGGGTGATGGATGAACTGGGATGGCATTACTGGAGGTAAGAAGCACAGGAGAGTTGATAGGTCCCTCAGCATGGTCTGTTGTCAGTAGTCATTATGTGCCAACCATTTAGAGCACTTCACGGGGGGTCATTACTGCTTCTTCTTGCTCTGCGCTCTGCCTGAACTCTGGGACTGAAATGGTCATTCCAACAATCTCTTGTCATTTGTAACTCTCCCATTTCCCCTACTGGTCCACCAAGATGTATCTCAGGTAGCCTTCTCATTGCTGATTATAAGCTAACAATAGCATAAAAAGAATGGATAACTATTCTCAAATGCGGCTTATACCAGAAACTTTCAGAAAGAAGGTAACAAAGACAAAGTGATTCTACAGTGCTTGCTTATCTCATCTGCCCACTCTGGGCACCAAAAATATTTATTTCTGCAATAATTTTTTGGTAGCATTCTGGTTGCAAAAATGATGTGCTAATCGTAGAAAATTTAGAAAACACTAAGAAAGCACTTGCGGAGAAAAATAAGAAAGACCAAAAGTCCATTACCGCAGAGACAACTACAGTTAAATTTGGTTTTATTTCCCCTCCTTATGCGTAGAGAACCCAAAGGTACCAGACTGCATCAGTCTGTGAGGTGAAGGGAATGCCCTCCAGCCCCCACCAGAGAAGTTAAAAATGACAGTTTGGTTTTTCCCAGGGGTCCTCTCCAATTCAGTCATTTTTGTTTGTCTGTTGCCACTCAACCAGACAGCGGGCATTCAAACTTGCCCTTGAAGTTGACTCAGTAGCCACTGATTTTTGGAGCTTATCGCCCATCACTGGTTTCTCTTCTCTTCTCTATACCACCCCCAAATTCTGTGAACTGTATAACATTCTCTAATTAGTTCATTTTCTTATTGAACTATCCAAGAGTGGAGTCTGTGTTTGCAAGGATCATGACCACTACATAGGCTTCCTTCAAACTGCCTGGTTGAGTCAAACTGCTTCTATTTAGAATGAGGTACTAAGTTTTTTGGAAACTCTGTGGGCATGGGAAGATGTGTTTGATTGGCTTCCCTCTAAGGTGCTGTTTTGGGGAAGATCTCCCATTATCAGTACCTACAGGTCTCTTCTTTGGGGCTGAAAAAGAATCAGCTCAATGAGTGGAATCTTCCAATCTCCTGCCTGTGGTTATAAGTTTCATTTTCATTACTTGAGCAAAAAATTTGAGAATGGGGCCAGGAATCTCAACTTTCAATATCAACCTTTTCACAGAATCCCTGTTCTGTCAGCCCTCAACTATATTCGGTGTCCGTTAATCTACTAGACCTCTGGTTTAGCCTCTCCAGAGAGTTAACTTCTAATCTTCTGCTGGAGGGGGAAGGGCCAGTGATGGGGTTTCCAGGATTGGGAGAAGAATCTAAGGGTCTCTAACTGCTTCTTATATAGAATTGAACTAATTGCCCCTTTTCAGCTCCATTTGTATCCCACTCCACACACAGACATACACTCACACACACCACAGACATGTATGTGTGATACCTGGTTGTTCCGATTCCTCAGCTTCTCTGACATTCTATGTTATGAATCTGCTCACTTCTGGAATTCCCCCACTGCTGGTTAAGGATTCAGCTTTCTTTGGGTCTCCTACATCAGTTCCCACTTGTTAGGCCCTTTTCTAGCTTCTGATTTTTTTTCCCCTGTTCTTCTCTCCCATTTTCTTTGTCCTTGTTTTATCCCTTTATTGCATAAGTGGGGACTTGGGGAGTGGAGTTAAACTAATATGTTCAATTCACAATGTTTAACTAATTACCAAATAATATTTTACCCAATGTATATTCTATAATTTATCCAAACAATGACCTGTTTTTTGATATTTATACTGCTTTCCCATTGTGATATTTTAAGTAACCCTGTTTTGGAGTAGACATGTGAGAGTGGAGAGATCTTTGTGTAGATAGTCCAAGCTGGTATACTCAGTCTGATCCAACAAGTTAAACATTTTCTTTGGGTGATTTGGTATCTTTTGGATAAACGCTCAGTTGCTCAAGATTCCTCCTCCTGCTCCTGTCTATGTTAGTTCCTCGGGTACATGGGGTCAGGTATCATACGTCCATATGGTTGCAGAGAAGAGGGATGTTGGACCCACACACGCAGATTCTTGTCTGTGGCTGTTCACATCTGTAGGAAGCTCTGAGAACATACTATGTTGAGACTGATGTCCAACTAACCCATGATTTATTTTTTCTTGTTAGTGTCTACTGTTTCTTGCTACTTGACTTGTCCCCATCTGAGCTCTTATTGGTCCTATGTGTTTCTTTGAGAGGCCTGGATGCAAATTGTATTCAATCATTGGTTGAGTGATCCATTGTGAATTCTCCACCTACAGGGTCATTTTCCCCTGGTAACGTCACTCACCAGCATTGTCAGCTAACCTCTACCTCCCTCTGTGAACCCAGTGAGAATATTTGGACCTATTCTATGCCACATGGAATCTAATGGAAACTCAGAGTGGCTTAATCCGGGCCTCTCTTCTGGTTAACCCTACCATGCCGTCAATATTACTCTGCCGTGTCCACCCAGGTTGGTGTAAATGGAAGGGGAAAGCCTCATGAGGTAATTTCCTCTTGGAGTTCTAAATGGAAAGTAGATGTGTATACATTGTGAATGCTTTCAGCTGCAAGTAACTGAAACACAGCTATCAGTAGCTTAACAAATCAGGATTTATTTTTCTCATATACAGAAAATCCAGAGATAAGCAGCTGCCACAAAGGACCCAGTCTCTTTCTATGTTTCTAATTGCCATCCTTTAACATGCTGGGTTCTCATCCTCAAGTTTGTGGCCTAGTGGTCTCAAGGCAAAAATCATGGAAAAGAAGTGTTAGCCATGGTGTCTGTCCTTCTTATAAGGAAAAAGAAGCTTTCCCAAAAGCCCCCTGACTCTTATTTTTGCATATGTCATATTGGCCGCAAGGGAGGTTTTAGTGGAAACCAGCAAGAGAAAAGTGGGTTGGGAATGGGTCTTGGATTAGCCAACTCAAAATGTGTGCTGCAGGATTTCCCTTCTTCCTATTTAGCATATCTTCCCACTCTCAGGAGATCCAGAAATATGGGTAAGCTTGCCTGGTTCCATTACTTCCTTTTTCCCACAATCCACTAGGGCAGATGAGCCAACTTTCCTTCCATTCCTTTATCCTGGCTGGGATAGTATTCTGTCACCACCTCTTTCCCGAGGTGACATTCACCCTTCCTCCTTCCCTGGAGTTATAAGTCTAAAGGGGCTGCTGGGCATCATAGTTGATAGAGAATAGGGATAAAAAGAATAAAAAGAACTCATACATTTAATATTATCAAAATAATACGTGTAAGAAGCAAAACTAAACTTCGGTGACAGAAATCAGAACAGTGGTTGTTTCTGGTGGGGGTGTTGACTCGGAAGGGCACTAAGGAATGATTCTGGGTTACAAAGGTGTATGAATTTGTTAAATCTCATTGAACTGTACAATTAAGGTTTATACATTTCACTGTAAATAAATTATATGACAATAAAGAGATATTTCTTAAAAGGAAAAAAATTTAACTCCGTTACCCTTAGAAACACCCTTGTAATTAAATCTAATAATTAAAGCACATTTTAATTATTTCCTTAAGGTAAATTCCTCAGAGTAGGATTTTTGGGCCAAAGGGCTGATTTTTTGGAAGTAGATTGCCAGGCCTTTTTTCTGAAGTACTTCTGGGTGGACTCGAATCACCAACCTTCAGTTGGCAGCCAAGTGCATTAGCTGTTTGCTAACCAAGGGACTCTGAATTGGTTGCCATCGAGTCAACTCCAACTCGTGGTGACTTCATGCATGTCAGAGTAGAACTGTCCTCCATAGGGTTTTCGTTGGCTGATTTTTCAGAAATAGCTAGCCAAGCGTTTCTTCAGAAGCACCTCTGGGTGGATTCAAACTCCAACCTTTCAGTTAGCAGCCGACCATAATAACTGTTTGCATTACCCAGGGACTCCAGTAAGTGGTAAACGTGGTATCTGCTAGTCC
>NW_004444129.1:3879152-3880708 GCF_000243295.1 Trichechus manatus latirostris | reverse complement strand
GCCTCTGGGTGGGTTCCAACCACCAACCTTTATGGCTGGTAGTGAAATGCTTAACCGTTTGCACCACTAGGGCTCAAAGCAAGGAGCTGTGAGCCTCTCTGAAGCAACACTCCACACATCAGTCAGTACCTCAGATTTCATCCCTCTTCCCTCCCCCATTGCCATCGGGGACCTGAGCGTTGGTGGCGCAGACAATCACGCAGTCAAATAATTACTGAAGATTAAGTCTATAAAGCTGTCGCGAAGCCAGTGTCATCTTGTGCCGCCGGTTTGCTTTGGGAGAAGCCGGCCCGCAGCAGCAGCACACAGTAGGCAGCCCCCTTCATCTTGGCGTCAACCTGCAGAATCAAATGCTGCTGCTCGCTCCCGGCTGGTTCACACCCTCTCCTGTCATTCTGGGAGGAATTAGCCCAGCTCCGACTAGGTGCTATGCTGTTCCGTATGGACCGCTTCACAAAGATACAGAAAATGTCATGCTCAGCATTAAAGCGGGGACTCCCACTGCGGTCTCCCGACCTCAGCAACCTCAATCTGAAACGAAGCTTCCTTATTCTGTATACAGCACTGCTGGTGTGTTGCAAAAGGCTGGAGAGCAGATTTTCCCCCTCTCTGTCTCTTTTTAGTTTCAAAACCCTTCCCAAACAGAACTGAGTTAAAAGAAAATCCTGGTTTGCTCTTTTTTAGGGGGAGGAGGAAGGTCTTTGGAAAACGGTTCAGAGGAGTTTGAATACAATTAAACAGGTGGCTCCTATCTGCCTTCCACCCGCAATTTTCAAATTTCTTTTCTAAGCTGTGTTCCCACTGATATGAATAGAGTGGAAATAGAGAATGAAAGCAGTTAAGAGCCCTTACTTTCTGGTAATGCCCAAGCAATTCTTAGAAAAGCCACTACAGTATCACTGTACTCTCAATTAATATGTATTGACCTTGAAAACCATTTTTAAAAATCTATACTTACCAGCAATAATATTGATGCTTTCATCTATTTAAAAAAAAGTCACTGACCTGCTGTAGAAAAGTCATAGAACTTTATATTCTTTTGCAGTCTCTACAAGGTCAAGCTCACAAGGTGCAGAGATTAGAATCTAAAGCTCACTGACCCATGTGAGGTTTAGCTTCCTGAAAGTCCCCCTGGTTTCTGTCACTCCCCTTAATACAAGAAGAGAATTGAGGTACCTGCCTTGGCCAATATGAGTAGGTCGTACCAAAGAGTAGATTTGTAAAAGTCTATTGAACACTCACTGTGCTCAAGCCACTGGACTGACACCTCAAGGAAGCCAGCATCATGGGCAGACAGACTGATTGTGTTTAGAGGTGGAGTTTTCAGGTTTTATCTGTCATATCATATAACACGCAATGCCAACATGAGGATGATTTGTTGAAAAACTTCATAAAAAGAGCATAGGACTCCAGCTGATCTGTGTTTGAGTCTTAGATCTTATCAGCTCCATGGTCTTGAGTCTAAGTGTCCTTGTCTTTTGACTCAAGACTAATAATCCCTAATCTTCTTACTTTATGGAGTTGTTGAGATAAAAATGGGGTCACAAAAATTACCA
>NW_004444129.1:3874614-3878149 GCF_000243295.1 Trichechus manatus latirostris | reverse complement strand
GTCTTACTTTTTCACGGTGTTAAAAGGTACTGGAAATGGCCAGGTATTTAGTGTTTGTTTGTTGGCTTGTTTTTTGCTTTTCTTTGCTTACCTTTATATACTTACTTAGTCTCTGATCCACTTTTGCTCTCTTGGATCTGAACTTCTTTCCCAGCACTTTGACAAACCAGACCAGAATGCAGACACATTGTTCTCCAAAGGTGCTGGCAACGCCCTATCACAGGGTCCTTGCCTGTGCTCTTGTTCTCTCTGTCCCTCTTTCTTTGCCCCATTTTTTGTGTCAAGTGAAATCTCATCATCTTGAATGCCTTCCTCTTTGTGACTCTCTCTGACACTCTTCACCTTCTTCTACCATTAGGACAATAAATGGTCTCCTCTCTGTTCCCATAGCTAATTGTTCATTTGGTCAGTCTCATGCTAGTTATCTGCTAATTATTTTATGTGTTCATCTCATTTGTTAGATTGTAAATTCCCCAAGGGCAGGGAGTCTTATTCCCCACTGTCACCAGGGCCTAGCACAAAATAAATGTTCTATAAATGTGTGTCATAAGAATATTTTTTGAAAAAAAGAAAATTAAAATCAGTAAAAAAATATATATATCTTCTGTGTATCCTCCCTCCACTGTGGAGACTGACACACAAACACAAACCACACACATACTAGCGAACACTACATTAAAGGCCTAGTATGTTTATGCTCTTCTCGTGTCCGTTGCATGCACCTAGAACATTACAATTCCAGTGGGCAAATTCCTCGGTATTCTCTCAGGTGAGCACTTTGCATTCTCCTTATTGTGGAATGGCTCTGGTTTCATATGTGCGTTTACAATTAGAACAGCTGCATCTTTACGTCTCTAAATCCCATTTCTCCCTTTTCAAATTTGTTGTAGGAGAAATAGACAGAGTAGTGTGAATTAAGGAAATGTTCCTGGGACCACACAGGGAATAAATAAAATAAGATTTCAGAAGTTTGAACCAACCAACATTCAACTATTAGATTAGATTATCTACTCCAGGTTAGAAATGAGAAACTATAAGGTTACTGACTTTTTACAGAAGACCAGCTTCAAGTTATCTAGCACAAGTGTTTCTGTACCAGTATTTATGTATAAGTATTCCATATTAATAAAGTGCAAGTTCAATAGCCTTAAATATATACCGCTTACTACTACTGGGCTGTATGAGCATTTGCATATTGGGTATTAATACCAATACGAATGGTATATTAGCTGTAATAAAATTATTTTCATTGTGACTTTTTAAAAATTTTGATATAAAAGTCATTATCCTGTAAGTAAATTAGCCACTGTTCTTAATTACAGTGGACAAATTAGTTTACCATTGAGGAACAATGACATTTTTGGATGACTCCTCCTATACCTCTAAGAATATGTTCTCTTGTTCAAGGCTCATCTGATTTTACTCAACCCTAGCTCAAAAAGAGGAGAGTTTTTTAAATATAAAAAACTAGGTATTCTGCCCTACATTTACCTACAAGGACCAAAGAGTAACCTTCGCTTTGTAGGAACTAAAACAAAGAACTACAAAGCCAGGAACCAAGTCTTCTCTTTCCTCTCAGATGCCATGTGGTCTTCTTCATCACGTGGCTTCTATCTGGGCTTCCACTTGGGTTTTATTCTTTCTCTCCCAGGTAACTTGCTCTGCAAATTCACTTTGCACATACTTTAAGCTCAAGATTGCTTTCACGTCCTAGCTGCAGCACCCAAAACCAATGTCAACAGTCTGTCGGTTTCCCAATTCAAAATTCCCGGAAGAAGAACCTGACTTTCACATATGTTGTAGGTCACAAGCCAGCTTAAGGATAGTCAGTCCTAAAGACAGGTCCCTTCCTTTAGTTCAGTCAGCCATGACTCAGGGAGTGCATTGCTGGTGGAATGCAAAATGGGTCAGCCACTATGGAAGTAATTTGGTGGTCTTCAAAAAGATAAACATAGAATTACCATATAACCCAGAATTCCACTCCTAAGTATATACCCAAGAGACTTGAAAGCAGGAATTCAAACAAATACTTGTATGCCAATGTTCATTGCAGCATTATTCACAATAGCCAAAATGTACAAACAACCCATGTGTCCATCAAGAGATGAATGAATAAACAAAGTGTGGTATATCCATGCAATGGAATATTATTCAGCCATATAAAAGAACAAAGTTCTGATACATGCTACAACATGGATGAACCTTGAAAACATTATGCTAAGTGAAAGAAATCAGACACCAAAGGACAAATATTGTACAATCTGACTTACATGAGATACCTAGAATAGGCAAATGCATAGAGATAAAAGTTGATTAGTGATTATCAGGAGCTAGGGTGAGGGGTGATTAGTGGGTTATTGTTTAATGAATACTGAGTTTCTGTTTGGGGTAATGAAAAATTTTAGAAATAGACAGTGGCAAAGATGCACAACGTTGTGAATATAGTTAGTGCCACTGACTTGTACACTTGAAAATGATTAAAATGGCAACTTTTGTTTTACACATTTTAGCACAATAATTTTTTTTTTTAAATCATGACCTGGGAAAACGGGGCAGAACATGGGCAAAACCATTCAGGAGGGGCTGTGGATGGGGACAAATTCTTCAAGAAGTGGTCAGAAACACAGTTGTGTAGCCTGCTTATGTCAGCAAACTTTTTCTATAAAGGGACAGTGGGTAAATATCTTAGGCTTTGTGGGCTATACAGTTTCTGTTGCAACTACTAAACTCTGTGGCTCTAGTGCAAAAGCCATCATGAGCAATATGTAAACAAATGAGCATGACTGTGTCCCAATAAAACTTTATTTACAAAAACAAGTGGCAGGCCAAATTTGACCCACAGGACTTACACAGTTTGCTGATTCCTGGTGTAGATTATTATAGGCATTTTCATAGGGATATTTAGAAGTAACATAATAATGGTTAAACCAAAACCAAACTTGTTGCTGTTGAGTAGATTCAGACTCATAGCGACCCTATAGGACAGAGTATTGCCCCACAGGGTTTCCAAGGAGCGCCTGGTGGACTTGAACTGCTGACCTTTTGGTTAGCAGCTGACCTCTTAACCACTTCACCACCAGGGTTTCCAATAATAGTTAAGAACATGAAAAATTGCTCTCTCAGGTACTGGTACAACAACAGATACATAGACCAATGGAACAGAATTGAGAATCCAGACACAAATTCATTCACGTATAAGCAGCTGATATTTGACAAAGGCCCTAAGTCTGTTAATTGGGGAAAAGACAGTCTCTTTAACAAATGGTACTGGCATAACTGGATATCCATCTGCAAAAAACTGAAACAAGACCCATACCTCAGACCACGCACAAAAAACTAACTCAAAATAGATCAAAGACTTAAATATAAAATCAAAAATGATAAAGATCATGGAAGAAAAAATAGAGATAATGCTAGGAGCCGTAATACATGGCATAAACACACTAGGAACCATAAGTCACAATGCACAAGCACCAGAAGAAAGACTAGATAAACTGGGAGCTCCTAAAAATCAAACACTTATGCTCATCAAAAG
>NW_004444129.1:3871349-3873149 GCF_000243295.1 Trichechus manatus latirostris | reverse complement strand
AGGCCAGCTCTTCTGACAGGGATTGCACTGGACTGTGGGGCATAAAGTGATACTCATGAGGAGTGTGCCTCTTAGCCCAGGTAGATACAAGAGACTAAACAGGCAGCTTCTGTCTGGAGGTGAGATGGGAAGGCAGAGAGGGTTAGGAGCCGGTTGAATGGACATGGGGAATCGGGTGGAAAGGAGGAGCGTGCTGTCACAGTATGGGGAGAGCAGTTAGGGTCACATAACAATGTATGTATAAATTTTTGTGTGGGAGACTAACTTAAAATGTAAACTTCATTTAAACTACAACAATAAAAAAATTGCTCTCTAAAACAATAATTTTTTTTATTACAAAGTCATCACATGTTCCAACTAAAAATTTAGATACATAACAACAAAACAAAACAAAAAAAAATGTTTTATCTAGCCACTCAGAAGAAAAAAAGAAGACAAATATTCCATTCTTTCTTCTATGTTTTTTATATGATTAGAATTATACATGTTGTTTTGAAAGTGATCATTCTCACATTACAAAAATAGTAAACATTTTCTCTTATCATTAATTATTCCACAAATACCATTAATAATCAATGTAAGGCAGTAATATGCTGGTAGATGTTTATCAACTGACTCTCCAAGGAATAAACCCAGATCTGACTTGTAGCATTTGCTGATTTCTGTGGTGTAAACACTCCCCCTATGGCCAGTTTTAAGCTGCCAACAATCCAACAACTGCCTCGTAGCATTCCTGAAATTTTAACCATCAGTACTTGCAAGCCAGTGGGAACAAGCTCCAGGAAATTGCTGAAAGTATTGTATTATGCATACAATAAATTATTCAACCAATCCTTCATTTGGACATTTGGACTATTTCCACTTTTTGCTATTAGTAACAATAATGCCATGAACATAGGCAAATTTTTTCCCAGATTGTTGTTTTCCTTTAGGGAAAAAACCGGTTGCCGTCAACTCCAACTCATGGCAATCTGTGTGCCAGAGTAGAACTGTGCTCCATAGTGTTTTCAATGGCTGCTTTTTTGGAAGCACATTGCCTTTCTTCTGAAGTGCCTCTGAGTAGACTCAAACTGTCAACCTTTCGGTTAGCAGCCAAGCACGTTAACTGTTTGCACCGTCCAAGAACCTTTCCTTCAGATAGTTTCCTAAAAGTGGAGTTTCTAGGTTAAAACCATGCAACATTCGAGGCTTTTCAAATGTATTTTCAAATGCCCATGCAACAAGTTGTTACCAACTTCTGTTCGGTGAAGTAATGAATGAGAATGGAATTTGCCCTGAACTCCTTGCCATTGAGTGTTTGAAATATTTATTCACCAATGCAATAAGCCTCAAAGGGCATCTTGTTATTTTTAAATTTCTATTTGTTTTAGCATAAGGTTTTATTCTTTCAGCTGTTGATTGCTAATTGTATTCTTTGGTGTAAATGTTCCTCATGTCTTTTCTCGTTGTTTTCTATTAGAGTGTTTATGTCTATGTTATTGATATTTGGGATGTTAACTTTGAGAAGTGAACTCTTTTCTGCTGTATATGTTGCAAGTAGTTTTTCCTGTTAGACATTTGTTTCTTAAGTTAATTTACAAAAGTTTAGATTTAAAAAATTTTTACATTTATATGTAGTCAGCATGATCAATTTTTTCCTTTTGATTTCTGCCTTTGATGTCGTCTTTAGAAAGGACTTCCTCATACATCTCAAGAGTATGCATATTTTCATATTATTAAAATATGTATTTACAATATTTATGTAGGGTCACTATGAGTCAGAATCGACTCGCGGGCAATAGGTGGGACTGACATGTAACT
>NW_004444129.1:3846119-3851796 GCF_000243295.1 Trichechus manatus latirostris | reverse complement strand
GTCTATTTCTCTTTTCAGTTCTGTTAGAGTTTGTTTTATGTATTTTGGAGCTCTGTCATTAGGTGCATAATTACTTATTATAGTTATGTCCTCCTGGTGGGATTGACTCTTTAATCATTATATAATACACTTCTTTGTCTCTTATAATGGATTTTGACTTAAAGTCTGTTTTATCAGAGATTATTATTGCTTACTTCTGCTCTCTTTTGGTGATTGTTTGCTCGTGCTTGATATATTTTATTCTATCATTTGATTTTAACTACTTTTATCTTTGTGTCTAAGGTGTGTCTGTTGTAGGCAACAGTGATGGGTCATGTTTTTTTTTTTATCCATTCTTTCACTCTCTGTCTCTTGACTGGTGCATTTAAACCATTTACATTCAGTGAGATTATTGATAGGTATGAATTTACTGCTGCCATTTTATTATGCTTTTTTGTGGTGTTAACAGTTTCTTTGTTCTGCTTAATTTTCTGTGCTGAGTTCTTTTTGTTTATGGATTTTCTTTTCATATCTCTTGTTATGGTTGATTTTGTGTTACTGAGTCTTTTTTATTTTCTTCTTATTTTGGTGAGTAGATTTCTTTGTGGTTACTCTGAAATTTACCTTTAACTTTCTAAGTTTAAAATAGTCTTTTATATCTTGATAATACCTTGACTTCCTCTCCATATCGAAGTTCTATAACTACCCCATTTATTCCCCCTTTTTGTTTTAAAGTTGTTATTTACACATTGACATCTGTGGTTCCCTGTTTTCAGTTTTGAAGCTTTATTTTACTTTTGAGAATTCGTTATATGGGTTGATATCTTGGTGATGCTATCATATGTCTTAATCTCAGGTTGTTGTCTGATGTTGTTGATTCTCTGTTTGAAGCACTCCCTTTAATATTTCTTGTAAGGTTGGTCTGGTGTTTACAAAGTCCCTTAATTTCTGTTTTTTTGGTTTGTCCTAGTTTCACCATCATATTTGAAAGATAATTTTTCTGGATATATAATTCTTGGTTGGCAATTCTTTTCTTTCAGGATTTTATGTTTCATCCCGTTGCCTTCTTGACTGCATGGTTTCTGCTGAGAAATCAGCACTTAGTCTTACCAGTGCCTCTTTGTATGTGATATTTTTTTTTCATGAGCTGTTCTCAGAATTCTTTCTGTGTCTTTGGTTTTGGAAAGTTTGATTATGATAAGTCTTAGTGACTTTCTTTTTGGGTCTATTCTGTATGGGGTTCATTGAACTTCTTGGATGGAAGCCTTCTTATGATATTAGAGAAGTTTTCTGCCAATAAATCTTCAAAAATTCTCTCTGTACTTTTTCTTTCTCCTCTTCTTCTGGAATTCCTATTATGCATAAATCATCCCTCTGATAGTGTCCCACATAACTCTTAGGAATTCTTTGTTTTTCTTCATTTTTTTTCCTGATTGTTCTTCAAATTAGTATTAAGGGGTTTGTCCTCTGTTTCACTGGTTCTTTCTTCCATCGATTCAATTCTACGTCTATGTCCTTCCATTGAGTTACCTATTTCTAATATTTTATTTTTAATCTTCTGGATTTCTAGTTGTTTTTGTATGGTTTCTAATTGTTTATTTTGTCATTTTGTTATTGTATTTTTTCTAGAAATCTTCTAGAATGTGTTTTCCTTGGTCTCTTTGAGGATCCTATAGATAAGTCTTTTGAATTCCTTATCAAGTAGTTATTACCATGTCTTCCTCAGGAAGGTTTTCTGCCCATTTATTTTGCTCCCTTATTTGAGCCATATTATCCTATTTCTTCATATGATTTGTTACTGTCTGCTATCTCCAAGGCATTAAGGTGTTAATTTATTTATTTATATATTTCTTTATTGATTGTATGTATGTTCGTTTGGTGCTGATTTTGTTTGTTTGTTTTGTTTTGTTTTGCTGTATCTGGAGCCTTGTTACTTTTCTTTCTTTTTAGCATGTCTTTCTTCCTTTTTACTATTTTAATTGTTGTTGTTTTTTGGTTCTGGTCTATGTGTGACTTTGGTGGTGTATGTTGGCTAGGCATGATTTCCTCTCACTATTGTGTATAGAGGATCACACCTATGTGTGAGTCCTCTGTGGTGAGGCTCGTATGTCTTCCCTTACCTTATTGAGTAGAGGTGGGAGAGCAGATTCTTTCTCTATGTTGAATGACTAGTATTGGGTGGTCAAGGTTCCTCCACAGCCCTTGTGGGACCGCAGAGTTCTTCCGGGTTGGTGCTAGCAGTTAGTGCATTCTGTGGAGGTCAGAGCAGGATGTCTCCATATTCGCTGTGAGGGAGTGTTACCCAGATGGATGGGGTAGGCCCACTGCACATGCATGAATTGGTGTCTCAATAGGTGGTGGGGTATCAAAGGGTTTTAGCGCAAGTGCAGATGACCTACAGGAACTGTTTGAGTGTGGAATGTGTGATGTTGTTGCAGGTGGACATTGGATGAGGGCACTAGGATCTCCTGCTCATTATTTGGCAGAGGTGCAGATGATGCCTGTCAGGTTATGGTTGGCATTGCTGATGAGGTGATGTGTCTGTCTAGCCAGTTACCTGGCATGGGTACAGGGAGTGTTCTTGTCAGTCGCTTGGTTGGGTGCTGTGATGGTTAAGGTTGTGTGTCAGCTGGGCTGGGCCATAGTTCTCAGTGGTTTAGCAGTTATGTAATGATGTAGTTTGGCAGTTATGTAATGATGTAATGGCAGTTCTGTAATCATATAGTCATCCTCCATGATGTGATCTGATATGATCAGCCAATCAGTTGTAAGGGGAGTTTCCTCAGGGGCGAGGCCTGTATCCAACATATATATGGATTTTCAGGCAAAGTTCACTTACCTGCATCCGGCTTGTCATATCTGATCTCTGGTTCTTGAGACTTGAGCCAGCAGCCTGCTGTATTGCCTAACTATCTTGGGATTCATCAGCCTCCATAGCCCATGAGCCACTGGCCTGCTGTCTGACCTGCTGATCTTGGGTTCTTCAGCCCCTGAAGCTACATGAGTCAGGAGAAGCCTCCAACCTGATGCCTGACTCACAGATTTGGGAATTGCCAGCCTCTACGACGGTGTAAGCCATTTCTTTGAAATAACTCCCCCTTCCCCCCCATATATATGTATACTTCACTGGTTTTGCTTCTCAGAGAACCCAGCCTAAGATAGGTGCTGTATGTGGACACTGCTCGTTGCCAGGTGGTTGGGGTGTCAGTGCATGGGTCACTGGTCACCGGGTGGGTGAGAGTGGGAGCACACACCACCAATTGCTGGGTGGGCAGGGCAGTGCAGAAGTGGGTAGTGTGGGCACGAACCTCCAGTCACCAGTCCAATAGTGTGGGAGCACGCACCACGGATCATCAGGCAGTCGGGATGGTGCAGGGGTGGGTGGGGCCAGCGCAAGCTTCCAGTTTCAGTTCGAGGGCATGGGAGTGTGCTCTGTGGATCACTGGGAAGGTAAGGCAGCACAGGGGTGGGTGGCACAGGCCTGGGCCCAAGCCTCCAGATGCTGGTCCAGTGGCAAGGGAGAGTCTGCTGCAGATTGCCAGGCTAGGGACTGGGCATACTGCTGGTCATGGAATGGAGGGAGGCGTCAGAGGGAGCACGTTCTCCCAGTCTCTAATGTCGGCACCAAGGCACTCCCCACAGAGTGCAGCCAGTGATCAGGATCCAGCCCCAACGAAAGGCAAGTAAGGGACAACTATCCAGAGTTCGGTAGGGTGGGCGATAGCTAGCCGCCACTCCAAGGATCTTCCACTTTATCAGCACCACCCGCCCAGATGATCAGGGACCTCTGCTGGTGAGTAGTTCTGTCCCTATTTTCTGGCTTCCTCTCTTCTCTATGATCGTCTGGATTCCTAGGGCTCTCACTTGCCTTCCTGCTCACCTTCCAGCTGAAGTTCTGCTCATCTTGTTTCACTCCAGATTTGTTTACTCAGTATCTCCATCTCCTATTAGGGACTCCGTGAAGTTGCCTTCCTGTGTTCCTCACCCAGGAGCACCGCTCACTTTGTCTCGAGATGGCCACACTGCACCTGCCTAGCTGGCAAGGTGCCTACGGTCCTTAAGTCTACTGATCTGCTGTCTTCATTCAGTTTCTCCTTTCCGTCAAGGTTCAATCTAATTCTTTATCCTTTCATTTGCTGTTTCGTGTTCCCAGATTGTCATCTGTATTTGTTTCACTTGGTTTCTCAGTTCTTTGCTGTAGGGGGACACCCTGGTGTGTGTGACTAAGGTGCCATCTTGGGCCATCAAGCCACACCTGTGTTCCTGCAGCCATCATGTAAACCACCATTGATTCCAGGCCCTGGGGTTACCAACTGTTGGTCTGACCTGAAGCTTTTTTGTCCTTCTAACAGCATGTTCAGACCAATCATGTCTACAACAGAGAGAACAAGTACTGCATATCAACATGCTGTTGTCAGATCGATTCCAAGTCATGATGACCCCATGTATTACGCAGTAGAACTGCTCCATAAGGTTTTCTTGGCTGTAATCTTTACAGAAGCAGATCAACAGTCCTTTTTTCCATAGTGCTGCTGGATAGGTTCAAACCACCAACCTTTTGGTTAGCAGTTGATACAAACCATTTCTGCCAGCCAGGGACCTTTTTACTGTATATTAGAACTTGAGAAATATGGAAGTAGGAAATAGCGTTTCAAGCAATCTAATATCAACCACTGTTTTTTCTTCCATTTTTCCAAAGCAATTGATGTTAAAACAGAGGAAAAAGAGGTGCTAAAACAGAGACAAGTTCTCACTCTCTTTTTATTAAACTTTTATTGTCTTTACTACAAGTCAGTCAATTGTGATTGTTGAATGTATAAATCTGAGCAAAACACAACAAAGAGACAAAGAATGAACTTTCAAGGACAGCAGAGCTAGGAGAGACAGAGGTAAATCTGAGCCCATATTATGGAAGCCACACCATAGTCTCACATTTTTTTTATGGCTATGGCAATCTACAAGCAAACTGCCCGTAAGAGAAATGAGGAAAACTAGGCTACCACCCACCACCTCTCTGTCATACTCTGGTGGCTTCTGTGTTACTATGATGCTGGAAGCTATGCCACCAGCATTTCACATACCAGCAGGATCACCCATGGTGGACAGGTTTCAGTGGAAATTCCAGACTAGAAAGGAAGACCTGGCGATCTACTTCCGAAAATTAGTCAACAGAATATTGTTCGATATAGTGCCAGAAGATGAGTCCCCTACATAGGAAGTCATTCAAAATATACAGTGGTTGCAACAATGGACTTGAGCATACCAACAATCATGAAGATGGCACAGGGCTAGGCAACATTTTGTTCTGTTGTACATGAGGTTGCCATGAATCGGTGTCAACTTGATGGCAATGAACAACCACAGTAGGCTACCGTTGGACCTTTCCATACGAGACCATCTTTACTTTAAATAGTTAAATGAGTCCAGTTGACATAAAGCAAAAAAATCAAGACTCAAAGAAACAAATGTAGTTCTTTTTGTAAAAAAAATTGATATTCAGTGAAACACTAGTAAATCCAAGACTGAGACTCTGATTGCATGTTAATTTTGATGAGAACAGTAGGAAATTATTTGCTAAAGATTTAAGTGTTCCATGCTCACAAGTTGACTGCTGTTTACACTTCCTTATCCTGTTCAGTAGAGGCTAACATTTGCCATGAGGCTTGCAAACCTAAAATATTGCTTAAGTATTATTATA
>NW_004444129.1:3843342-3845589 GCF_000243295.1 Trichechus manatus latirostris | reverse complement strand
TCATCAAAGAAGAATACCAGAATTTGCAGTACTACTGGACCGGTGGTGAGTGTGCCATTTACTCTTCTCCAGTAGCATAGGCCTGAACCGAATGTGTTTGGAAACCCAGCAGTGGGCACCAGAAGTGAACAGAAATTTCCAGGAAAAACCTTCTAGTTCTGACTGGAAGAGTAAAAAGGAAACTCCTAATGCCCAGAGAGTGCAGAAATCGGCTGTTTTATGCCATTTCTTTTTTCTCTCCTCTCTTTTCTCCATTCTCTGTGCAGTGGCAGTGTCCAGGAATGAGGATAGTACATTCATATGCAAAATGTAAACCTCAACTAATCCTTACATCTTATCCAAAAATTAACTCAAAATGGATCACAGACTTAAATGAAAATCATAAAAGTATAAGACTTCTAGAAGAACATGTAGGAGGAAATCTTCCTGACTTGGGGTTAGCTGAAGAATTCTTAGATGTGTAATCAAAAGCGCAATCCATGTAAGAAAAAAATATATATAAACTTAAAGATTTTTACTCTGTTAAAAGTCAAGGTTAAGCAAATGAAAAGACAAGCTACATATTGGGAGAAAACATTTGTGAATACAGATGTAAAAAAAGGACTTTTATCTAGAATATATAAAGAACTCTCAAAACTCAACAAATAAGAAAACAACCCCATTAAAAAACAGGCAAAAAACCTGAACAAGATCTTCACCAATGAGCATATTAGCATGGCAAATAAGCACATTACTAGATACAGAACAGCATTAGCCTTTAAGGAAATGCAAATTTCTACTGCACACCTACTGTTGTTAGGTGTTGTCAAGTCGGCTCCGAGTCATAGCAACACTATGTACAACCGAATGAAACACGGCCCGATCCTGTACCATGCTCACAATCTTTATGTTTGAGCCCATTGTTGCAACTACTATGTCAATCCATTTTGTCCATGGTCTTCATCTTTTTTCACCGACCCTATACTTTACCAAGCGTGATGTTCTTCTCCAAGGATTGGTCCCTCCTGATAACATGTTCAAAGTACATGAGATGAAGTCTCTCCATCCTCTCTTCCAAGGAGCACTCTGGCTGTATTTCTTCAGAGACAGATTTGTTCGTTCTTCTAGCAGTCCATGGTATGTTCAATACTCTTCACCAACACCACAGTTCAAAGGCATTAATTCTTCTTCAGTCTTCCTTATTCATTGTCCAGCTTTAACATGCATATGAAGCAATTAAAAAAATCATGGCTTGGGTCAGGCTCACCTTAGTCCTCAAAGTGACATCTTTGCTTTTTAATACTTTAAAGAGGTCTTTTGCAGCAGATTTGCCCAATGCAATGCATCGTTTGATTTCCTGACTGCTGTTTCCATGGGCATTGATTGTGGATCCAAGTAAAATGAAATCCTTGACAATGTCAATTTTCTCTTCATTTATCATGATGTTGCCTATTGGTCCAGTTGTGAGGATTTTTGTTTTCTTTATGTTGAGGTGTAATCCATACTGAAGGCTGTAGTCTTTGATCTTCATGAGTAAGTGCTTTGAGTCCTCTTCATTTTCAGTAAGCAAGATTTTGTCATCTGTATATCGCAGATTGTTAATGAGTCTTCCCCCAATCCTGATGCTGTGTTCTCCTTTATGTTGTCCAGGTTCTAGGATTGTTTGTTCATCATACAGACTGAATAAGTACAGTGAAAGGATACAACCTTGACACACACTTTTCCTGATTTTAAACCACCACACAGCATCCCCTTGTTCTCTTCAACGACTGCCTGTTGGTCTACGTACAGGTCCCTCATGAGCACAGTTAAGTGTCCTGGAATTCCCATTGTTTTCCATGTTAATTTGTTATGATCCACACAGTCGAATGCCTTTGCATAGTCAATAAAACACAGGTAAACATCTTTCTGGTAGTCTCTGCTTTCAGTCAGGATCCGTCTGACAACAGCAATGATATCCTTGGTTCCACCTCCTCTTCTGAATCCAGCTTGAATTTCTGGCAGTTCCCTGTCAATGTACTGCTGCAGCTGCTTTTGAATGATCTTGAGCAAAATTTTACTTGCGTGTAATATTAATGATATTGTTCGATAATTTCTGCATTCTGTTGGATCACCTATCTTTGGAATAGGTAGGCATAAATATGGATCTCTTCCAGTCTGTTGGCCAGGTAGCTGTCTTCCAAATTTTTTTGGCATAGATGATGAACACTTTCAGTGCTATATCTGTTTGTTGAAGCATCTCAGTTGGTATTCCATCAATTCCTGGAG
>NW_004444129.1:3830682-3842299 GCF_000243295.1 Trichechus manatus latirostris | reverse complement strand
AATGTTCTTTTTGAAGATGAATGCAGTGCGATTCCTCTTCCATTTGTCATTCCCAGCATAGTAGACCATATGATTGTCCAATTCAAAATGGCCAATAGTGGTCCATTTCAGCTTAGTAATGCCTGGGATACTGATGTTTATGTATTCCATTTCATTTTTGACGATTTCCTATTTTCCTAGATTCATACTTTGTACATTTCATGTTCCAATTATAAATGGATGTTTGCAGCTGTTTCTTCTCATTTTGAGTCATGCCACATCAGCAAATGAAGGTCCCAAAAGCTTGACTCTACCCTCTTCATTAAGGTCGAATCTACTTTGCAGAGGCAGCTCTTCCCCAGTCGTATTTTGAGTGCCTTCCAACCTGAGGGGCTCATCTTCTGACAACGTACCACTGCTGTTCATAAGGTTTTCACTGGCTAATTTTTTTCTGAAGTAGACCGTCAGGTCCTTCCTAGTCTGTCTTAGTCTGGAAGCTCAGCTGAAACCTGTCTGCCATGGGTGAACCTGCTGGTATTTGAATACCGGTGGCATAGCTTCTAGCATCACAGCAACATGCAAGCCGCCACAGTACGACAAGTGACAGACATGTGGGGGGATTTTGTCCATAGAATCCTTCAAAACTGCAACTTGAGGCTTGAATTTTTTCTCCAGTTCTTTCAGCTTGAATAATGCCGAGCGTGTTCTTCCCTTTCGGTTTTCAAACTCCAAGTCTTTGCACATGTCATTATAATATTTTACTTTGTCTTCTGGAGCTGCCCTTTGAAGTCTTCTGTTCAGCTCTTTTACTTCATCATTTCTTCCTTTCACTTTAGCTACTCGACGTTCAACAGCAAGTTTCAAAGTCTCTTCTGACATCCATTTTGGTCTTTTCTTTCCTGTCTTTTTAATCACATTTTGCTTTCTTCATGTATGATGTCCTTGATGTCTTCCCTCAACTCGCCTGATCTTCAGGCATTAGTTTTCAATGTGTCAAATATACTCTTGAGATAGTCTCCAAATTCTGATGGGATATACTCAAAATTTTAAAATCCTGGTAATGTGGAGACATATATTACTGATGAAAACAAAATGATAGAACCGCTCTTGAAAATGGTTTGGCAGTTTAAATCTGCACTTAACATTTGACTCAGCAAATCTACTCTGAATATCAATGCCAGAGAAATGAACATGTATATTCACAACAGCTTGTACTTGGATGTTTGTAGTAGCTTTATTCGTAATTTCCAGAAACTGGAAACAAATGTCTTTCAACAACTGAATACGTAAACCCTGATATATCCATCCATGGAATACTGCTCGGTAATAAAAAGGAACAAACTGTCTATGTATGCAGCAATTGCATGAATCTCAAAGCATTATTCTGTTTAGAAGAACCAGTTTCAAAATGTTGCATACTGTATGATTGCATTTATATGACTTTCACCAAAAGATAAGACTGCAGTGATGGAGAACGTATCAGTGGTTATTAGGAGTTAGCTGTTGAGGGAAAGGGGTGACTATAAGGGGTAGTACAGGGAGTTTTGGGGGGATATGGAACTCTTATGTATCTCGATTACAGTGGTGGTTGCATAAATCTATACATGTGTTAAAATTAACAGAACTGTGCAATGAAAGTAAAAAAAGTCAACTTTATGATAATTTATAATTTTTTTTAAAAAAAAGAGATAAAAAATTGAACCAAAAGGAAAAAAAAGAGGTATTTTTAGCTTCAAAGTTCATTTAAAAAAAATTTAATTTTTTAATTTCAAGTCCAGGAAGCAGGACAGGGAATGACTGTGGACTGGTGTCCTCATAGCCCTGAGTCCTCCCACCAGAGAAAGATTCCCTGGACCCTCTGGAAACGGAATGAAATGACAGACTGGCAATTCTTTAGTAGATATGGCAGTTGTAAAAACCCTCTAGGACAAAGTAGAACTGCCCCATAGGGTTTCCAAGGAGGGGCTGGTGGATTCAAGGTGCCAGTCTTTTGGTCAGCAGCCGTAGCTTGCCGTAGCTCTTAACCACTATGCCACCAGGGCTCCTGTGAACAGCCAAGTTGTATAATTCTGGTTGACCAGAGATATTTTTTTGTCAATTATTCAAATAGGTTGTCTACACCGCCTCAGATTCCTCAGGTAGTTGCCAATGCCTCACATTTCTAAGCATTATGCAGACAGATTAGAGACCATGATTCACTTTTTTTGTTGTTTACTCTTTCCTGCCTTTTGAAATCTGTGCTTTTCTTGGTCTCTGACCACGTGCACTCCCTAAAACTAGAAACCTCTTTTCTATGTCAGCTCCATATCACTCTTCATTCCTTTTGACTTTCCTTTCTTTTCTGGGCCCCTCTTATAGGCCCCACTTTTTAAGGCGGTAAGTATGGATCAAGATGGCTGGTGATCTGGTATTAGCCTAGGCCAAGAAAGGATTTTGATCTGTTTTCTGCTCAATTTCTCCCCCCTTCACCCTATCACCAAGATTGAGAGAAATCCACTCAAGGCTGTGCTTCTCCGACTAAATGTTGCCCAGCTACCACCATCGACTGCTCTGACAGAGATCACAATAGAAGGTCCTGGACAGAGCAGGAAAAAAATGTAAACCAAAATTCTAACTTGCAAAAAAAGACCAGACTTACTGGTCTGACAGAGACTGGAGAAACCCCAAGAGTATGGCCCCTGGACACCCTTTTAACTCAGTACTGAAGTCACTCCTGAAGTTCACCCTTCAGCCAAAGATTAGACAGGCCTATAAAACAAACAATAGCACGAGTACTTCAGCCATGTATACGAGACCAAATGGACACACGAGCCCAAAAGCAAAGGCGAGAAGGCAGGAAGGGACAGGAACACTGGACGAATAGAAATGGGGAACATGAGGTCAAGAAGGGGAGAGTGTTGACACATGGCAGTGTTGTCAATCAATGTCACAAAACAATTTGCGTATTAATTGTTTAATGAGAAACTAATTTTCTCTGTAAACTTTCACCTAAAGCACAACAAAAAAGAAAAAAAGAAATTTTAAAAAATGAATTAAAAAGGCCGTGGTTCTCCAGCAACTTTCTCCCTCCCCCTTAGCTAAGAGAGCAGGCAGCTGGGGTCACATGGACCACTGAGAACTCCCCGCTTGTTGGCCTTCTTTTCATTCCTCACTGTTTTCTCCTAACTTCCAATGATACGTCTATTAGCAAGAAAAAAATGATTGGGTCAAATGTATTTTACAAAGTGGTACCACCCCTGTCTTCATCTTGGTAGGTGTGCCAGGTTTTCTGTACAGCAACATTCAACCGTAGGATTCGGATTCAGATTGAGATGACATTTTAAATGCCTTTTATATGCCAGGTACTTTCACATACATTATCTCACTTAATCCCCAAGAATCCCAATCATTTTGAAAGCATTTATTAAGCACTAATTTGCATTAGTTGCTATGCTGTGTTAACCTCAGGACAAAGTCAGCTTACGAGCCTCCTAGGGCCTTCCAACATGACGGCAACATGAGGCATATGTAGATAAGCACACACTTTTGTAAAAAGAGTATTACATAAGTGTTTGTATTACGTGTATTTAAAAAGGGAAAGTCCTCAAATGTGGGCACTACTACGTTTAACATGGAAGTATAACATGCCTACCTTGGGAGGTATTAGAGGTTACAACTTACCTCCCAGTGCCATCTAGTTGCCATTGAGTTGACTCTGAGTCATGGCAACCCCATGTTTATTAGAGTAGACCTGTGCTCCATTGGGTTCTCTACAGCTGATTTTTTGGACATAGACTGCCAGGCCTTTCTTCCAAGGTGCTTCTGGATGGACTTCCAATCTTTTGGTTAACAGCCAAGCATGTTAACTATTTGCATGACCCAGGGACTCCACAACTTTCCGAACCTCTTCTTAATCCTTGCAGTGAGGTAGCGTGTATAGTAACGTAATGGCTGGTGCTCCCACGGTGCTTTTTACCATCTAAGAACATAAGCTAATTAACGATGATGGTGGAAGTAGTGTATGTTTGTATTATGGGCAAATTTGACACAGTCCAGAAGCTCTGGACAAGTTACCACCATAACCTTTGGCTGAGCAAAGTTTGAGCCATCTGCTGGAGGATCCTGCACGTCTTTGAGTCCTTTACTCCCTTGTCATGGAAAGCATAACAATAGCTAAGCAGTGGCCTTTAAAGGAGAGAGTCATCATTGCTTGTTCTTTCACTTAAACCTGTGCCAAAATCAATTTTGAAACGTTATCTCAAAGTTGTTTTCAACTCGATCTGGGTGTTTCTCTTCAGCTAGAATATCACCCCCTACACTGGAATCTTTATTACATCACACTAATCTAATTTAAATGCATTTTTACTGTACTTGGTTTAATGAATGTAGAATGTGTCACTATGAAATTGCACCATTAATTTGATAAATAGGACTTGAAGGTATAATTTTTTCCAGCATTGCAGACTAATGAAGCTAAAATACATATATAATAAGAAGTGTAAATAATAAATTATTCTTAGGAGCAAAAAAATTAATTAGATCTTACCACAAATTGCATCTCAATGTCAATTTTTTTTTTTTCTTTCAAAACTACTGACTTTCAAACTACTTGGAACTCCACGGTGAACCTTGGAAAGTTCCTTGTGTGATTACTTTCCATCCTGGGAATCTGTCTTAAGAAACTGCTATTGTTTGAAAAAAGTCCTTTGAAGATGCCAGTATGGAGCCCCTGTTGTCATTTAGAGTGTCTAGATGAATTAATCTTCTTCTTTAAGTTTTATTTTTTCAAAACGGCTCCCGAAAATCCTTTCATATAGTATGCTATGGAAATAAAAAAAGAAAAACATGGGAGACCTTATATGCAAATTTGCCTCCAAAGGTAACAAAACTCCACTTCCAGTGATTTGTGGGGGAAGTTCCTCTTGTAAGCTTGCTCTTCACCAGGAAGTCAGATCTGAGTCCTCCATGGGGCTGAGGATGCAATAACAGACAGCGATGGATCATGCCCCAATTACAGCTGAGACACGCACTCAGAAGGTAAGAGACAGGGATTTGTTTCTAGCAGATAAGCTAGAAGGTAGCTGGTTAATATGCATACTAAAACCAGAGACCAGATAATGCTCCAAATGAGATTCTATTCCTTGGATGGAGAAGAAGAAATTGTGGTTATGACTGGCGTGACTGAGTCTTGGTTCAGGTTCCGAATAGGAGCAGTGACTTTAGCGTTTGTACATGTTAATCAGTAATCCCTAGAACTCTTAATGAAATCTTTGCAGAGGACGTTAGCTATAGGATGTCTGTCTACTTAGAAACATAAAGACTACTAATGCCAAAATGTATGGAAATAGGAAACCTGTTTGGAAACTCTAGTCTTTGTTTTAAGTAACTCCATTAATTTGAAAATCAAAATACCCATCATACCCAGTAACTCTGTTTGTTTGCATTTCTATTTATCACATATGAGGATTTTTTTAAGCTTCATTGCTGACAGGAGACTCAATTTTTCCTAATAGAAAGATTCCATGGGAAAGGGGGAAAGCAGCTCTTGGAGCTAGGACTAGCCACCTAGGGTTTACCCAGCCCTCTGTGTGTCTCCATAGTAGGTCTGCATATTCACTGACAACCTAACCAGTGCACAGTCCCTCCCTTGGCTTGATGTGAGACTCTGAGCCTAAGATTGTCCCTGGCTTTATTTTCTACTCCTAGCATGTAGTTTAACAAACAATGTTTTTATTCCTTGTTGTTTGATTTGAAGACAAAATTCTGACATCAGTTTTGTTGCCAGATAATGCATTAAACCTTACTAAGGGGTAAACATAATGATCTTCATTAAACCCTTTAAATGAACCCTCCTGATTCTTCAGGTTGAGAAAAGCATTGACAGGGAACATTGTGGAAGCGTCTTGGAGCTATTTTCTTCTTGTACCAGGGGGAGGGAGAGATGAGTGGCAGCTTTTAGGGGGCGAGAGAAAGTTAGGTAAACATAAGAGGTTTTGTAAGATTTCCTTTCCTAATGGCAAAGTTTTAGAGCAGTAAATCACAATTCAGTCAATACCATTAGTTTTGGGGCATTATATCCCCTCATTAAAGTGCATAAACAATTATATTTATTGAAGGTAATGTACTGTGTAGTGCATTATAACGACACTCATTAACATATGTAATCATCATTTGAATGGGCTTTACTACAATGTAAACTGATAATGGCATGATTACACACTGGGTTATTAACTTTTCAGTCTTAAGATAATAAAAGGTGATGCAAGAAACCAAAAGCACATATGCATGTCCTTCATTTGACGGTTGTGCATTTCCATACCAAATCCCAAGCTCAGGTACCCATGCTCAGAAGCTGTCTCTTTATTACTTGTTGGCTTGACAGAATACTAAATGCAATGTAGCGTTTGAGTGTAGAGGGGGTGTATGCGGCAGGAACTGTCTTAGAGCCAATTATAAGGATAATTCTGTGGGTCATTCTGTTTCGGTCTGATATTGTGGCTTGATCTGTTCATGCTCTGATTTTAATACTTTTCTATGCTAAACCAAAAAAAATAAAAGCAAACCCATTGCTGTCAAGTCAATTCTGACTCATAGCAACCCTATAAGACAGAGTAGAACTGCCCCATAGGGTTTCCAAGGAGCAGCAGCTGGTGGATTCCAACTGCCGACCTTTTGGTTAGCAGCTGAGCCCTTAACCACTGCGCCACCAGGGCCCCTCTGACAATGTCATATGCGCTAAGAAAATGGAAACTTCTTCTAAACCTTTCCTTTAAAATTTTTATTTCAGAGGCATTTGGCTAATGATGAGAAAACATAATAAAAACCCAGGTTGAAGGATATTCTACAAAAGTGACAAGGTCATGAATGACAAAGAAAAGGAAGGATGCAGCACTTTGCACAGTAGCCAAAAGGACGAAACAACCTAAATGTCCTTCAACAGATGAATGAATAAATAAAAGCTGGTATACGCATACAATGGAATATTACTCAGCCATAAAGAGAAACGAAATCCTGATGCATGCTAGGCATGGATGCACCTTGAAAACATTATGTTGAGTGAAATAAGTCAGTCACAAAAGGACAAATACTGTATGATTGCACTTACATGAAATAGGCAAATGTAGAGAGACCAGAGATTACTGGTCATAACCAGGGATGAGAGGGAGAGAAAGGGGAAGTCATTGCTTAGGGGACACTGAATTTCCATTAATGGTGATGGAATAATTTGGAAAAGGATAGTGGGGGTTGTTGCACAATATGATGAATGTAATCAATATCACTGACTTGTATGTGTAAAAATTGTTGAATTGGCAAATGTTTTGTTACATATATTTTTACCACATCAAGAGAACAAAGAAAAGAGTAAAGAACTGTTCTAGATTAAGGGAAACTCAAGAGACACGATAACAAAATGCAATGTGTGATCCTGGATTGGATTGTGGGCCAGAATTAAATTTCTCTCTTTTGCTGTAAATATATTGTTATTAGGACAATTAGCAAAGTTTGAATAAGGTCTGTAGATTAGATCATAGTATTTTATTAATGTTAATTTCTTGATTTCAATAATTTTACTGTGATTATGTAAGAGAATGTTCTTGTCCTTTATGTACTCAAAAGTGCTTTTGAACAAAGGCCGATTGTGCCTGCGACTTACTGTCAAATGAATCAGCAAAAATAATAATAATACATATATATGAGGTATCTGTACATAAAATCTGTATGTATTTTGTATATACATATGGAGAGAGAATGAGAAAGTGATATGTAAAAATTTAACATTTGTGGAATCTGGGTGTAGGGTATTCAGGAATTCTTTGTACTAGTATCGTAATAGTCTGCAATATTTCAAATCATAAAAACAGAGGCATTTAGAATTTTATACTTGAGCATAAAAAGGCCGTGACTTTAATTAAGCTGATGTTTGGCTGGTGTTATCACCAACAAGTCAGAATAATGATCAGAAGCTCAGTACTCACTTATGTGCTTTATCTGTTCTGTAAGTGCAAGTCCCAGATTTGAGAGGACAGTTCTTAATTCCTCTCTTCCCACCTTGTCTATTTCCTGTATTGTAGAGTCAGGAGCCAGAAAGTTTTGTGATATGAAGGGTACATTGTACTCTAATCACCTAGATTAAAGAGTTATAGCAGTAGCCACTTAAAATCCCCTCTTAAATGCGACTTCACAATCAGGTATGAATAGGCTTGAGAGCTGTTCTGTAAGGAGTGATTGACTTACATGTGTGTGTAAGCCCTAACTGAAGCTCTCCTGGCTGTTTTCCTTCTAAACAAACTCCTGTAGTCTCATTCTTAAGTAGCTTCTGAACTTTAACTCATGTTGGAGAGGATTAAGTTTACCAACCAAACTTATTATGGGGATAAAGAGGTAAATCGAAGCAACACTAAGTTATCCTAAACATCAGAGGAAGAGCAAAGCTAGGACTAATCTCAGAAATTATTGGCATCAGATCGTCTTTCCGTCCTAAAAACAGTAGCTTTTGAGTTGACTGCAACTCACGGTGACCCCATATGTGTCAGAGTTGAACTGTGCTCCATAGGGTTTTCAATGGCTGATTTTTCAGAAATAGATCACCAGGCCTTTCTTCCAAGACACGTCTGGGTAGACTCGAAGGGCCAACCTTTTGGTTAGAAGCAAGCACATTAACCATTTGTGCCACCGCCTTTTGTCTGATGAGGCCATATATCTTCATGAAAGCAATAATAATAATATATTTTTTAACTTGTTTGAGAGTATATGTATTTGGTTGCCTAATTGTCACAGAACTTGTGCACTTCTACAGCTAAGAGCTACCCGTTTCAAAGTATAGTATAAAAGCAGAGTTGCCTGATTATCCCCACAAACTACAAAATTAATCACTAGTTCTCTATAAATAAGCACGAAAAAAGCATACTACGTATGCATTTCTATGTAGATAACTAGACTTGAAGTCTACATTTACTGAGTTAATGTTTTTATTAAATCGTATTCATGTTGGCACAATAATCTTTTCTCATTATAAACACTGAGCCCTTTTATTTGCTACAGGGTATACCTTTAAGAAATTTCCAATTGACTGACAGCTGCCTGTCAACTTGTGACTCTGGAGAGATCTGAGAACTCAGCTTGCAAAGCTCCAGGGAATTCTAGGAAGCTCCAAGATGGTTAATGGCTGTCCATTAGCGTGAGGCCTAGCAGAGCCCTGGAATCTGTTAAGTGGGAAGTTCTTGCTGTAGAAGGTCATATAATTCCCTATTGCCATCTGAGAGAACTGGGAAAATTCAACTTGAAGCAAAGACTGGGGTGCTATAAGTTTATGTACTAAGGGAAATCATTTCATGCAGCTTGGCTTTACCGTACATCATGTTTCATTTATACTCTATACTGGATGAGAAATTGAATACTATGCTCTTTTCTGGCAGTGGAAAGCTGCCTTATTCTCCTGAACTGGGCACAGCATCAATACAGCAGCTTGCAGCCTTTTTGACTATGTATTATAGAGTGGCTTCTGTGCATTATATATTAAATCCGATCTGCACTGTGAGTTTATATACCACACACACTACATTTTTCTATATTACGTCCTGCCATCTATCATATTAAGTGAAAGGGGAGATGGACTGGGCCTCAGGTAATGTAAATAAGATCGCTAACAGCTTGCATGCTGCGTTGAGAGTAGGTATTTCTGCAGTATGCTCTGTGTGTGTATAGAGTGAGCACACTGCTAAGTGACCACTTCAGGGGTTCAACATACCTGGCAATGGAATTAACCACTTACGTACTCCTAAAATAACCTATGGAGCTCTGGTGGTGTAGCGGTTAAGAGCTTGGCTGCTAACCAAAACGTCGGCAGTTCAAATCCACCAGCTGCTCCTTGGAAACCTTATGCGGCAGTTCTACTCTGTCCTTTTGGGTTGCTATGAGTTGGAACCGACTTGACGGCACCTACCAACAACAACAACAAAATAACCTACTAGCCCTAAACGACATGACTTTCCCACACACAAAGCCGAGCAATGTTCCATGTAAACCCAAGAGTCCTTCCCAGCAGTGGGCATAAAATTGAGGTCTGGCCTATTAAAGGAAAGGCAGGCCCCACCTACAACAGTTAACCCCAGTCTAACAGAAGGCCTCAGCACCGGAAACACAGACAAGTATTTAGCAATCACAGCCTCTGAGCTGTCAACCTAGGTCTAATATTCTTCAGTATAACAAATGGAAGGAACCTGGAGGTCTCATTTCCAAACATCACATAAGAAAGAAGAGCACAGAAACCATGAGGAACAATTGATGAACGAACAAATGTTGACTATCATTTTTGAAATTAAGAGTTCGTTTTCTCATGGCCTTTTCTGTGAACTGTTCACTTATCGCAATTCCTAAATCCAAGAATATTCAGAACAGTGTTACCTGCCTCATCACTGTCCCTCGGATTTTCTTTTCTGAAACTTTCTAGGATGGCGAAATACAGGTAAATTAGGTCTTTGTCCTTTTAGTGTAACTTTTATGGCTTGTCAGGGATTGTGGTGGTAAATTACATGTATTTTTTCCTGTGAAAATTTCTTGGTTCTGCTTACCTATTGATTTAAAAATAAAATGTGTATCCATTACCTGGGACACAGGCTTCGTGACTTCCCATCGAGACTTTGATCTTGTGTCCAGTTGCTGTGGCTTCCCCTGGTCCTAACTGCCTGAAATCCTGTAGTTACGTTAATCTCTAGTCACTAATCTCAGAATTACACTTAAAAAAAAAAAAAGTACAGCCGTGCAATTAGACACGCATGACTGACCACAGGGCAGTCTTGCCTTCTTATTGTTACTGCAGAACCTTTTTCTAAGAGCAGGGAAAATGATCCCAAGGGTAAAGAATCTTTTTCTATTAATATTAGAGAAAAGAACCATCATTTAGGATGCTGTATAATCACTCATTATTCCTGTTCTTCCAGCACTGATACACTTCATGTGGTGAGGGGATTGTTGCTCTTGTTGAAGGAGACACTTGGCCTTGCCTACCAGGCTTTACAATACATCTCTGGTGCCATATTATCGAGTGACACCATTCATGCCAGAGCATTTTACAGCTTAACAAAAGAGTTTCATGTCCTGGTGGAGTCTTAATTGATTCTGAATTCTTCAGCATTCAACCTTCCTCCTGATGATTGTTATAAGACTTAATATAAGAAGTATTAAGTTTAGACAAAGAAGGCCCAGAAGGGATACTTTTATGGACTGTCAAAGACATTTTTTACTATTAAGTGAAAGTGCTGGGCTAGCCAAGCAGACTCAGGCTTAAGCCTCAGAGCACCTTATGTATTTCCCCAGCTGTCCCAGAGTGGGAAGATCCAAGGTGCTCAGTGATCCACAACCTCAGTTTCTAGATGATGTACAGAGTGACACCGACGAGCCAAGGAAACCAGCAAGATTTACTTCCAGTTTTCTTTTGGGCTGAATTGTGTCCCCCCAAAATGTGTCTTGTAAATCCTAACTCCTGTACATGTGGAGGTGGGTGGGGGTTAGGATTTACAACATGTATTTTTGGGGAACACAATTCAACCCATAACACGGATACTCCTCCACATAGAATCCAGGGGGTCCTTGTGGGCTAGTATACATTATCTGCTCCCTGGCATCTTCAGGGATCTGGATTTTGGCAGCCTTCCATTGA
>NW_004444129.1:3825259-3829694 GCF_000243295.1 Trichechus manatus latirostris | reverse complement strand
TGCTTAAAATATCTCCCACCACCACCACCAGTTGCCACCAATTCAATTCTGATTCATGGTGACTTCACGTGTGTCAGGGTAAAACTGTGTTCCATAGGGTTTTCAATGGATGATTATTTGGAAATAGATCACCAGGGCTTTCTTCTGAGGTGCCTGTGGGTAGACTTGAACAGCCCACCTTTTGGTTAACAACCAAGCACCTTAACCATTTGCACAATCCAGAGTCTCCTTAAAGTATCTAGGATAACACTATGTGCCTATCTCTGGGTTATAAAGAAGCTGTGTACCCTGTCTCCTTCTCTTGAGCAGATGAATCAGCATTGTTCCTTGCCAATGCAAGTGGATGGGTGGCAAGGTGGGTACACAAAGGTGGACATAACCTTAACTAAATATTCATCCATTCTTTCATTCATTAAATAAAAAAGTGTCCTGATTACCAGGTACCTAATATGTGCCCAACACTCTATCATATTTCCAGAAAATGGCGATGGGGAGGACCTTCCTCCTTCTCTGTGAAGTGATGACGTTAGGACATGAGGCAATGTTACCACAACCAAGCAAAGATGGCCTTCCATTGTGGCTCTCTGCAAACCAACCACAGGATTTACGTCACTCTCATTTTTTATTCCCCAAGTACATACATATGCAAAGTTTCCTAGTCTACGACCTCATACAGTTTACAAAAAAAGTACATAATCATTCCACCGCTGTCCGAAACGCCTGGAAAAGCCCAAGAGTTAGGTATGAAAGGTGCTATTAGGCTGGGAAAAACACCACGGCTGCCACAGATGGCTCATTTTCACAATAGACCTGAGCTTTAAAAAAAAAATAACTGGTTATTTTGCCTGCAGCATAAACAAGGAATATTCTCCTTGAGCAAGAGGACCTGGCTTTGCAGAGATGAGGCTCCAATCTGTCTTGCTAAATTCTGACATTGAAAGTACACACTTATGTACATATACAAACACATACATGACAAAGGTGCAAGCATGAGGTGGTTGCATCCAAAGCTTGACTTTACAACATCGTTTTGTCATAGCGGTGTTTGTAGTGTTTTAGAAATTAATAATAATATTTTTATTGTAAAAATAACGCATGCTCATTCCAGGAAATTTAGAGCACAGAGAAAAATCCACCTATAAGTTTATCATCTGAGGATGACTATAATAACTCTTTGGTACATTCCCTTCTAGCCTTTCTTCTGTGTGTATATATATAGACATATGTATATAGACACACACACATATACACACATATATAGTCTGTGAATATATATAAGATGGAAAAATATAGACATATAGTTTATCTGTGTACATACATGTCTATTACTTTGTTGTTGCTGGGTCCTATCGAGTCAGTTCTGATCCATAGCAACCCTATGTGACAGAGTAGAACTGCCCCATAGAGTTTTCTTAGCCATAGTCCTTATGGAAGCAGATCACCAGGTCTTTTCTCTGCAGAGCCACTGGGTGGACTCAAACCACCAACCTTTCAGTTAGCAGCTGTGTGCTTCACTGTTGCACCATCAAGGCTCCTGTATCTATTATAAACATATATATTTCTCTTTTTAATTGATGGCTACACACTCACTATATATAGACATACGTATATAAACACATATATAGACGAATATATAGACGTATATATATACACACACACATATATACAGTAAGTCTCTAGGTTACGAACGTCCTGCTTACGGACAACTCAGACTTGCCCTTTAATGTTATGTAAATTTGCTCTCACTTTGAAACGATTGAACCAACCCCTACTTGCAACAAATTCTTCATCACAATCACTTTCACCTGCTGCATGTACAGCTTTTAAACCACTGAAAAGTCTTCAAGCCTTGTCTAGCACTAAAGTAAGACTAAATAAGAACTGTATGTACCTGTTCCAACATACCTACAAATTCAACTTAAAGACACACTTAGGAACGGATCTCGTTCATAACTGAGGGAATACCTGTATATGTACACTTTCCTATCTTTATTTTGGAGCCCTGGTGGCTCAGTGGTTAAGAGCTCGGCTGCTAACTAAAAGGTCAGCAGTTCAAATCCACCAGCTGCTCCTTGGAAACCCTATGGGGCAGTTCTACTCTGTCCTATAGGGTTGCTAGGAGTTAGAATAATATTTTATTACTTAATATTATAGTTATAACAGGAACAATTTCCCATATTCTTAATCATTAGTTATACTCATAGAACCTGATTTTTAATGACCACATACTATTCTGTCAGGTATACACATGATAACTTTTTCAACTATTAGACATCTCCAAAAACTAATTCAAATTTTCTCTTTCTGCCGATGATGCTCCTTTAATCATCCTTATATTTAAGTCTTTGAATTACTAGGCCAAAGCATACAAGCCTTTTTAAGACTTGTAATACATATTGCCAAATACTTTCTCCAAATAAACCTTGTTCTCTTACGATAAGAAATGTTCCTGGTTGAATATTAAGGCATATTGCAACAGGGTCAATTTGGTACAAAAAGTATAATTTCATAACTTTGTGAGGTGTGTTTAGTCCACTGAGGTAAATCAAAATGGAACTATTTTCCAGCTGACAATTGTAACTACGATGATCACCTACATTTTTAGATAGATTGTTTTAAGCACTATCTCAACCCCTTAAAAATGGCATTCATGTTTTACCTTGCATAGTTAATCAGTATTTTTCACTGAGATATAGCTCCACTAATTACTTCTTAATATTATAATTTCCTGAATCCCCTCACTATCAGTATCTTTCACAAGAGCAGATAGTTTCATTAGAAGAAGGGCTTGGGAAATTCCCTTGTTCATTCTAATGCACAGAGGATTCTGGAACCACTGGAATAATCGTTACTGTCTTTTGGGAGACACTATAGTCACCCAGCTGTCACACAACAACCCTCGGGTCTCTTGGAGATACAAAGCAATCTAAAAATTAGGAAGTAAATTTTATTGAATCTTTTAAAAACTTGTATTGATGGGATATGACTTTGTCCCTTGATTTTGTGGCTTAAAATTCATCTTTTGTATAAATACATGGTAGGCTGTTCCTCTGTGATCGATATTATCTTTATCAAGGACTCTAAAGCAGTTGACAGCCTGCTGCTTAGTGTCCACATGAGTCTGCACGGAGTGTGGATTTGAACCCACAGTCTCCTCATTTCCAACTCAGGCCAGCAGCTGAGCCACTCTCCCCCACCCTTTTTGTGGATCTATGCCCTTTTGTGGAAAGTTTGGTGGATAGAGACAGCTCAAGCGCTAAACTGGAACCCAAATCAATAAACGTTATAGGACTGGGTCCTCACAGGTTGGTAACCATTTAATTCCCCTGCTATTAATTTTTCCCTTCCAGACATGAGCTGGAGTACGGTGTGTGAATTTGTCAAACAACAGCTGCAGGTCACCCTTGAAGGTGCCTCAATGGGCCAAAGGAGGGACCTTCTCACAAAGCACTGCTTAGTGGGTATTTATTTCAAAGAACAGGAAAGGACTCCTATTTTCTCTGATTGGTATTTATTGGCTGAAAGGAAGACTTCATGCCATTACATTTTTTTTTTAAACTTCTTTATTAAGGATATTTTCAAACATTCACAAAAATCGAGAGAATAATATAAGAAACCTCCATATGCTTACCTTTTAACTTTTTAACTTCTTTTTTTCCCCACTATGCTTTTAATTTTAAGGATCCTGGTTGGTTTCTGGAAACAATAGGCCCCTTTTTGATATGGCAGTACAAAGATTAAAATGCTAAGAGCCTTTGTCAGGGTTTTCCTCATCTCAGTAAAAGATACCACCAACCAATCAATTTGCTAAAACAAAAAAGCCTAGAGTCCTTATTGATTCCCCACATTCGACGTTTCAATCAGTCCTGTTTACACTACCTCCAAAGTTTATTTCATATCTGCCCACTTCATGTCACCTCTACAGCTTTCTCCCCAGTGTAAATCCTCATCCTCTTTTTTGTCTTGATGGTGGCAATGGCTTCTTAACTGGCTTCCTTGTTACTGCTCTTGCCTCCCAGCCCCACCATGATCCATTCCCCTCTGAGCAATTAGAGCAATCAAGTCATCCCGCACCACCCCACCAATCCGTGGAGGTCTATATGATCTTTTAAAAACATACATAGACCATGTTATTTCCATTCTCTTTATTTTTTAAAATCTTCCAATGCTTTCCTATTGCACTTAGAGTGCAAACTACTTGACCTGCAGTCCGACCCAACCCGACCCTGCCTATCTCTCAGAAGTGATTTTCTGTCTCTCTTCATCTTGCTCATTATGTTCCAACTATGCAAGCTTTCCTTCAGCTCCTCAAACATGCCAGCTCTTTCCCACCTCAGGGTCCTTGCACTTGTTTTGTACCCCAGATCTTTACTTGTTAGCTCCTTCCTGTCATCCAGGAATTAGCTCAAATATCACCTCCTTGGAAACCCTAGTG
>NW_004444129.1:3803298-3824740 GCF_000243295.1 Trichechus manatus latirostris | reverse complement strand
AAGAGTCTTATGAGGAGCAACTACTTTTCTCAATGAGAAAGATAAACCTATTAACAGAGAAAGCAGATTACAAAGCTCTTGGGGGCTTTGGTGGGTTGTGTGGGACCCCTGGAAATGCTAGGGAGGAACTACTTCATACAGAAACAAAGTTAATACTGTAAGTCAGCAAAGACTTTGTTCCTGTTGGCAGATGCCATCAAGTCGTTCCAACTCATAGCAACCCTATATACAACAGAACAAAACCCTGCCTGGGCCTGCTCCATCCTCACAATCGTTATGTTTGAGCCTATTGTTGTAGCTACTGTGTCCATCCATCTCACTGAGGGTCTTTCTTTCTTTTTTTGCCATCCGTCTACCAGGCATGATGTCCTTTTCCAGAGACTGGTCCCTCCTGATAACATGTCCAAAGTATGTGAGACAAAGTCTCGCCACCCTCACTTCTAATGAGCATTCTGGCTTGACTTCTTCCAAGACAGATTTTTTGGTTCTTCTGGCAGGCCATGGTATATTCAATATTCTTTGCCAAAAACATAATTCAAAGGCATCAATTCTTCTTCTGTCTTCCTTATTCGTTGTCCAGCTTTTGCAAGCATATGAGGCAATTGAAAATGCCATGGCTTGGGTCAGGCACACCTTAGTCCTCAAAGTGACATCTTTGCTTTTTAACACTTTAAAGAGGTCTTTTGCAGCAGATTTTCCCAGTGCAATACATTGTTTGATTTCCTGACTGCTGCTTCCAAGGACGTTGATTTTGGATCCAAGTAAAATGAAATTCTTTACAATGTCAGTCTTCACTCTCAATGTTGCTTATTGGCCCAGTTGTGAGGATTTTTGTTGTCTTTATGTTGAGGTGTAATCCATACTGAAGAATGTGGACCTTGATCTTCATAGGTAAGTGCTTCAAGTCCTCTTCACTTTCAGCAAGCAAGGTTGTGTCATCTGCATATGGCAGGTTGTTAATGAGTCTTCTTCCAGTCCTGGTGCCATGTTCTTCTTCATATAGTCCAGCTTCTCAGATTATTTGCTTAGCATACAGATTGAATAAGTATGGTGAAAAAGTACCACCCAGATGCACACCTTTCCAGATTTTAAACCGTGAAGTATCCCCTTGTTCTGTTTGAACGACTCCCTCTTGATCTATATGCAGGTTCCTCATAAGTACCATTAAGTGTTCTGGAATTCCCATTCTCCATAACGTTATCCATAATTTGTTATGATCCACACAGTTGAAGGCCTTAGCATAGTCAATAAAACACAGGTAAACATCTTTCTGGTGGTCTCTGCTTTCAGCCATGATCCATCTGACATCAGCAGTGGTATCCCTTGTTCCATGTCTGCTTCTGAATTCAGCTTAAATTTCTGGCTGTTCCCTGTTGATGTACTACTGCAACCGCTTTTGAATGATCTTCAGCAAAATTTTACTTGTGTATGATATTGCAAAGACTTTAGAAAGACTCATTTACCCCCAGATAATGCCTTCTCCCTGCCTCCTTCTCTGCCTAATATCCCCACCATCGGACTGAAAAATTTGGATGAAACGTGTGCTCTATGGTCCCGTGAGTACAGAGGTCTTATCTACTACTTCTTAGTAACTTCCTGAGCTTTTAATGCAGATCTATCTTCACTGCACCTTCTCACTCCCTAACACCTGACAGTATTACTTCCACTCAGTCTCTCCAAGTTTCTACTGATATCCTAATTCTCAATTCTAATGCCAAGGTTCAGCCTTCATTCTCTTTGGCTAACCAAAATGTTGGAGGTTCGAGTCCACCCAGGAGCATCTTGGAAGAAAGACCTGGTGATCTACTTAGGAAAAAATCAGCTGTTGAAAACCCTATGGAGCAGTTTTACTCTGACACACACGGGGTTGTATCAGTTGCAGTCAACTCGACAGCAACTGGTTCACAAACCCTGCAGGCACAACAGTTAAGCACTCGGCTGGGAACCAAAAAGTTGGCAATTTGAACCTACTAGCCACTCCTTGGGAGAAAGATGTGGCAGTCTGCTTCTGTAAAGATGACAGCCTTGGAAACCTTATGGGGCAGTTCTACTCTGTCCTATAGTTTCGCTATGAGTTGGAATCAGCTTCATGGCAATTTTTTTCTTTTTTAAGGTGGGTGCTATTTTATCCCCATTTCACAGAGGAATCAGAGATTTAGGTCAAAAAGCCAGCACCTAAGGGAGCCAGGACCTGGACCCCTTCTAACTTTAAAACCTGTGCTCTTAACACACGATACTGTCTAGATGCCCAGCGCAATGCCTGCTTGCACAGGACACTTAATAAATGTTTGCAGATGCTGATAATACTCAACACCCAAAAAGGAAAGATGGAGAACAGTCGGTAGGTGCTGGTGATGCCCTCAGTATGAAGTACGGTGTGCAGTGAGGCAAGAACGTGTTTGCCTCCTTGTTCTCAAGTTGAACGTGGCCTGGCCTCTGTCAGCGGAGTAACTGCTGTGGTTTGAAAGGCACTGGTTTCTGATGAAGAGTTCCCTGCCCCAGAACTCAGCAATAGGAGCACCTGTTCAGGAGCCCCAGAGGGCATGACTAGTGCTCTCTGTGTTCAAGGGTTTGCTCTTGGGGAGGGCAGCTTTAGAGCAAAGCCGTGCAGGGCTTGTCAGGGAGCCAAGGAGCGGACCAGCTGAAGCCGCTCTGCCAAGGAACATTTTGTCCAGGCTGTGTTGATGTTTAAGATTCCCAGAAAGAGAAAGAAACATTGAGTTGGAAGCAGAAGCAAGATTCACCAGGCTTATACAAGGCATTTCGCTTTTAGTTGTTATAAAAATGAAAATGTGAAAGCAGAGAGAAATCTGCAGCTGCTCGGGGCTATTCATATCGTAAGAGATCCCACCAGGCCCTCTTTATTGTTGCAGTTTTGGCAAATTATTTTCTTATCACACACAGCCTCCTCACTTATGTTCCTGGATAAGCACTTAGGCTCGTAAAGCAGTGGGTCAGCCACAGTTGAGCATACAGCCCATGGAACTGCTGACCGTGGGGAGCTCTGGAGCCCGTCCCTCCAAAAAGCAGCAACTGGAGTCAATAAAAAGCTGTCCCGGCCAGTCCATTAGCAAATCCGGGTCTGGGGCTCTGGTCGGCGTCACCAGCCCCCTCGCAGAGCCTCACCTGGGCTGGGTGCTTTGCAAGGGCCAGGCTGGGACCACCTTCCTTGGGAGCCGTCCTAAGGGCAAGAGCAGGTGCGTGAGTGGGCATTCAGCTGCCAGGGCTGGGCCGGCCACGGACAGAGAGGCCCGTGTGCGTTGGACAAATGTTCTGGCATCTCCGGCATGGGCAGAGAGCATGCCGCTCCCATTATCCCGGCCCATTAGGAAAGCAATTGGAAAAAAAACATTTAGCAATTTGGACAGGAGTAAGGCTGCAGAATAGCTCGTTTCTCGGTGACAGCCTGCCACGTACAGATGAAAGGGAAGGCTTATAACAAATTTTCATTACCCCTAAATAAAAAAGCAACAGCAGGCAAAGCAAGGGCTTTGAGGCTGAGAGGTGGGGCCAGAAATCCACCCAGGAGACCACAAAGGAGCCTCAGCAAAACAAATCAATCAATCTCGCAGTCACTTCCACTTGTCGAGTGCCACTCATGCAAATGGCAATCAGGCCTGTCAGGCTGTCAGGCTTCGGCCTTCAGCTCTCTGCCTCACAACCATTCATTAAGTTCACCAGAATACAGCCGATGGGGCTCTCTTGCTCAACGCCCTTGCTCACAGTCCCCCGGCAGCCTGCAAGGCTTGGCGGAAAGCCCACCCTGAGCCTAGGAGGCAGCTACAGCACAATTTGGTAAAGTGAGGCAATTGGGGGTTTGCAAACAGCACCAGAGCCTTTGCATTTTGCTTTGCGTCCAGCTTTAGTTAGCACCAGATAGAAATCAAACCTCGGATTCTGAGGGGCAAAGGGCCCTCCAGGGCTCCCAGATGCTGGGGGCTGTGGTTTCTTCAGTGCCTATCGCCCCCAGTTCATGTTCCGCTGAGAGAGTCAAGGACACCCACCAGGCAAAGGCCCCAGATAAAACCCCCACTCTGAACTTCCCACACAGGCCCCACAGCCCACTCTGGTTCTAATGAGTCTGGCTGCCTGCAGAGCTGTAGAATACATTGTGCCTTGACCTTATTAGAAGACAAGTACACAAATACTGCCTTTTCCTGGCCTGGGTGTCTGTCCACAGGTATCCTCAGCACGTTTACCATTGCAGAGAAAAATGAATTGTGGTGGGTGGCTGCAGCCTGGATGTTGAATAAGACCAGGGCTGGAGTAGCAGTGTTTCCCGTCATACTACTTCTCAAAACCCCTGTCTTTCATTAGCAACAGCTTCAAAAGCAAATGTTATTAAACATCTGGGTTTGAGTGACATCCAAGACTGGAGAGAATGGACTAAATAGGATTCATAGAGACTATGTATTGTTACCCTTTGGGATGGCTAGTGCTGATGGCTAAAGGACAGAGGCTGAGCACAGGCTCAAGAATTCCCCAAGCAGGGCTCTGGGGTTACTATTTTCTCCTTGTATGAGATTAAATAGTAAAGAGGTTGCAAAGACATAGGATACATGTAACTGTGTGTAAAAGCCTTTTTCGTTGTTTTAAGGTGACGTATGTTAAATGTCAAGGCCGTGAGGCAAGCACACAGGTAAGGATGGATTGTTCAGCGGAGAAGCCCCCCGAGAGCGCAGCGATCAGAAAAGATCCACCTGGGCAGCAGCAGATATTTGTTGAGTCCCTTCTATGTGTCAAGCCCCTTAGATAAGTTATCTTTTTGAATGGTAACCCGAGGCCCAAAAAGCGTTCTAACTTACCGGGGGCCCTAAAGCTAGGTAATGCAGAGGCAGGAGGAGCAGTGCGGTTTGACTAGGAGGCTGGCAGAGGACAAGCCACAAGACCCAAGGCACAGAGACAGAAAATCCAATTCCACACTTAGTGCCTACTCTGTCCCAGGCACTGCCCAGTCACCAGGGGAAACAAAGATGGAGGAGACACAGTAGTTTCCTTGAAGGAGCCTAAGACTAAGACACCACCAGAGGCCCCGCTACCATGGAACACTGTTATGAACGAGAGAGGGTATCACAGAAGGAAGAGATGACAGCTGGAATGGGGGTCAGTGAGAGGCTGGTTTGATTGAGCACCTGCCAGAAATTTCTCTCTATATACCCAAGGATCCCGAGTCAGTGGGAAGGGAACTGAGTATCAGCGTTTTTAATTTTCCTTGGTTTTTCAAGTCCAACAGAACACGGGTACTGGTCACGGGAGGAAAGAAATGGGTGGTAAAATTAAGTTTAAGAATTCTTTGCAGCCACGTGCTACATCTTCGATAGGAGGATTGTACTACTCTTGTTCTTCATGGGGCTTACACTCTATGGACAGATGAGTAGAGCACAAAGATGTAGGTCAACACATGAGCAAAGAGTTGGAGTTTTTATTTTGCAGGGTATAGGAGTCCCTGGGTGGTGCAAATGGTTAAGCGCTGGACTACTAACCAAAAGGTTGGTGGTTCAAACCCACCCAGAGACACCTCGGAAGAAAGGCCTGCCAGTCTACTTCTTAAAAATTACAGCCATTGAAAACCCTATAGAACACAGTAGTACGCTGACACAGATCAGGGAGCCATGAGTCAGAGGTGACCTGACAGCAACTGGTTGGTAGATTGCTTGACGGGGAATTTCAGAACTGAAGACTTCTTGCTACATTCACATCTGACGTGGTATGCTTTGTTAATGGGCACTGGTTTTTGCCAGGATACAGAGAGAGAGAGCTTGGCATTAGTGATACATTGGCCACCCAGAGAACATCTCTGACATTTTTACAAACAATCTGCAGAACTTGGACTTTAGAATAAACCATTCACTTGCACAGTCTATATCTATATGATGCCTACCCTCCTATTTTGAGGAACACTAAAAGGATTAATAAATTCAAGCTTGCAGAACGCCTTGAGGTATGGGATCCAACAGTTCTCCATGGCTAAGTTAAAACTATATGCATAAAACCAAATATTCTGTGCTCTCATGTTTAATGTCTTGGAGAATTTTGTAAATAATTATAAGATGTGTGTAGTACCATTCTATTTGTTTGCAAAGCACTCTCACAGATTCTATCTCATTCCCTCCTCTTTGCTACCTAGACTAGGTGCCCACAAATAAGCAAATAAGCATCGTTTTGCTTATTTCAGGACCAGGGATACAACAGAGTTTCCCGTTGTCACATAGTTAATAAATGCAAAATTCAAACCCAGGATTCTTTAACACATAAAATAATTATTCTATTTTTTTTAATGTTTTTACTACTGACCAGGTATTGTGCACCCGTTTTCTTTAATTCTCACGATAATCTGCCCAGTTAGTTATTATCATCCCTGACTCATGGATGAGAAATGGAAGCTCCGAGCCAGAAAGTGACTTCCCCAGAGTCACACAGCTCATAGTGGAGCTTGGGATATGTATGTTTTCCCCATGACCTCCCAAATGAAAGTTCTTAAAGAGCTAAGAGGCTGGCTACAGGGGAAATGAAAGCTGGACTTGGAGCCGTGGCGCTGAATTCCAGAACCTGCCCACTAAGTCCCCAAGCAAACATTTTCAATTGCTGAGCCTTTGTTTATTCCTTGGTTAAATACACCCATAAACCAAGGGCTCCCCCGACCCACCTCCAAACACGTTGCCTCACAAATACTCCACAGTGTCTGCCTAGAAATCCCTTTTTACGCTGAAGTATTAGCAAATATTATGATCCACTCTGCCATTGTGCAACTCACCATTGAACAGAACTCTAATATCAAAGAAACAAGAAGAGTTACTTGGAAAAAAAATTCTCTTCCAAGTAATGTGGGGCAAAAACACTCTGAACTTTTCAAGAAACCACTCCACTTTTCCACTTCACATTGCTAAGAGACTCCACGCTTGAATGAAAGACAGAGCTGTGTCTAAAGCTGAAGGCTTCCACGGACAGGTAAGGGCTGTGTCCATTAGAGTGCTCTCACTTCAGCGGGGAGCGGTGGAAGGGGATGCCCCCACTCAACACTTACTTGTTTTCACGCTGTTGTAGTTGTTAGCGGCTGTCAGGTTAGCCCTGACTCAGTGGCCCCATGCACAATAAGATCATATTACTGTGACTCAAGGTTTTCATTGGTTGATTTTTCAGAAGTCGATTGCCAGATCTTTCTTTCTAGTCTGTCTTAGTCTGGACACTTGGCTGAAGCCTGTTCACCATGGGTGACCCTGCTGGTATTTGAAATACCAGTGACATAGCTTCTAGCATCACAGCAACACGCAAGCCACCACAGTATGACAAACTGATAGACAGGTGGTAAGAAAGGCCATAGCAACAATTTCAGCAAACATTTTGCAGTTTAGAGGGTGAAATAGGGATCTTTTTTATTTTGTATTTCTGTTTAGCGAGGTTAAACTTTTTCACGTTTGATAATCATTTATATTTCTTCCTTTATGAATAAAATTTTTAATGTTCTTTTCCCATTTTTATATTGAGTTTCTAAGTTTTTGAAAGAAATCTGAAAATATTTTCATAGCATTAACACTGTCTGTCATGTGTGCTGAAAATATTTTGCCAGACTATTGTTTGCCTTTCAGTTTTATTAACGGTATTTTTTTAATGCTGGGAGCTGTGTAGTGTAGTCACTAGATGCCAGAACCAGATAGCCTGGGTTTGAATTCTGGCGCTAACTCTTACAAGCTGTGTAACCTGGGAAAGTTACTGAACTTCTCTGAGTGTCTGTTTTCTTATCGGTAAAATGGGGGTAATGATAGTAGTTAACAGGTAGGTGTGCTGTATTAAATAAGTTAATGTCTGCACAGTGTGGAGGACAATGTTTGGCATATATTAGAGATACGTGTTGTTGTTAGCTGCTGTCAAGTGTCGAGTCGGCCCCCAACTTATGGCAACCTTATGCACAATGCAACAAAATGCTGCCCGGTCTTCCATCATCCCCACGATCTGTTTCAGATAGGACTGTTGTGGTCCATAGTGTTTTCATTGGTTGGTTTTCAGAAGGAGATCTCCAGGCCTTTCTTCCTAGGCTGCCTTAGTCTGGAAACTCCACTGAAACCTGTTCAGCATCATAGCAATATGTAAGCCTCCACTGACGTTTGGATAGTGGCTGTGCACGAGGTACGTTAGTCGGGAATCAGACCCTGGTCTCCTGCAAGGGAGATGAGAATTCTACCACTGCTGCCCTACTTGTTTTCGTGCAACATTATAAAGCATCACTGTGACATCGCTCTGTAATGGCTGTACTGAGAACACTGCTGTTCTGCCATATTTAGACTAGGGAGTAGCTAGAAAAATCTGGTTCTAAATGGATTTCTGGTCAGAAGAGAAGACTTCCATTAAAATTGCCTTGATTTCAGTTTTTCAAACTAGTATTTCTCCAAGTGTGGTCTGCAGATCATTTTGACAACCATCAAAATGGGGTTCTAGACAAAAATGCAGACCCCTTGGTCCCATCGCAGTCCTACTGAATCAGAATCTCTAGAGTGGAGCCCCAGATTTAACAAGCTCCCCAGGTGATCCGGATGCACACCGACACTTGTGAGCCGCCATTCTGAACAAATCAAACCATTCCCATATCCACAATGCTCCCTTTAAACAAGGGCTCTGGCCAGCTAAAATAATAAAATCAAATTTGTACTTATCCTGGGACACAAATTGCTCCCCAAGGAAAGCAGTTGGCAGATATTCCTGCTGAAGAGTGGTGGCTGTGGCTACAGCGTTTTTTTCCAGGCAATGGACAATTCTTCCAGCCCAAAGGAAACTTAAAATAACATTGATGGTTTTCATGCAACAGTGATGAACCTTTCAGTTTAGTGTTTCCCAGAATCATATGGACTGCTTAATGCCATCAGATCCAATGGTGTCGTCCATAACCAAGCTGGGCTTTGATTTAACCTCCAACACCGTGTTTAGGAGAGTCAAAATGATGTCACAGGACTGACTTCCACTTTGCTGTTTCTGAAAACTCTTGACTCACTTCACCTTTAAGCACAGGTGCCAGGCTGCTGACCTCGATCCTTCCCTATTCATTTCTTTCAGATCCTTTCTCTCTCAAGTGCTTTTCCAAACTAAGCCCTGACAAGTTGGCAAGTGTTTTATAAAACATGCAGTCCGTTAGAGCTTTATGGGAACACCAAATTCCAGAGGGGGGAGGAACAGCAAAGTAAACAGATTTGTAAATAAATATAAAAAATAATATAAACATGTATCAGTTTGATACAGGACAAGGCATGATTAAATATTTATTGAAGACACTGGTGAATTCTGGCTTCTGTTTAGTTAGGGGGCTGCAACCAAAGACACTTGGGATGCCCTTTTCCCTAAGCTCGCCCCTCTTGCCCCTCTCGTTTCTGTCTGACCGGCACTTCTCTGCAGAGAAGGAAAACCTGCTGGGGCATTTCTTCTTTACAACCGAATGCAAAGTTGCCTGCTGTGTAAATAGATGGAACTAAGAGACTAAGTGACACCATTCGCGATGCAAAAGACGTTAACCCTAAGTTTTCACAGCAATGCACTGGGATGCTCAGAGGCTAAAAGAAGCCTACAAAGCCCTTTGGAAAAAGTAGAGCAACTTTGTTCTACCAGTGCGATCTGATTCTGTACACTCTAGGTAAACCACTGACTGGAGAGGGCACTTATTGTCCACGGTAAAGAGCAAGAAGCCAGGCAGAAGCTGTAACGGTGTTGCATCGGGCAGATTAGATTCACCAAGGAAACTTGGCCAAATATGTTTACGGTGCTTCAAATTTTAATGCTATTCCTCCTTGTTTACAGTTAATAACGGGAGCCTCCTTTTTAAAGGTAATTGCTACATTTCGTCACTTGTTCATGTGGCTTGCACAGTTTGATATTTATGACTCTACCATTTTTCAAACAAATGGAAGTTCAAGGAGTCCACCCTCAGAAGCGTCTCATAGCAGCCCCTCCTGTTTCTCAACCTGTTTCTTTCCTCCGTGGCCATTTACTCCCTCTGTGGTACTCAGAGTAATATAAATGGTTTCAATTACCTGCAAAACATGGAGCTATATCCTGTTGTTTTCCAGTTTTTCTGTCTGTGCTGTCCCAACCGCCATCTTGTGCAGTCTTTCTGCTGAAAAATCCTGCCAAATCTCAATGGGATAAGTAAAATAATGGGTTCTCTTCCGGCAAAAAGAAGAGCATGCTAGCAAAGCATGCAGTAGAGAGAGGGCACGGGGAGATTCGTTGCCCTCTCTGTCCGGCCTTCCATTAAGGCTACCTCAGGTGTGTTTGCCTAGGTTCTCTCTAACAGCCTGTTCACCCCATAGACAGGGAAGAATTGGATTCAGTGTGAATAAATGATAATGAGTCCATTGAAGCATTATAGAAAATGGGCCTCTAGTGGCACGAAAGAGTTAACGTACCTCCTAAAGTGCTTAACTTACTATGGGGAGGTAGTTCACTTGGGAAGAACTGGGCTCCACAAGCCCAAACTTTGATAGAAGATGTCAGCAAGACACAAAGTTAGAAAAAGGAGGGTAATTATTGTTTTTAGTCATGCTTGAGTACTTCACTCTGGTGGGTATTAACTGAGTCATTTCTAGTAGGCCAGAGAATGAAAACGGCAGAGGATGAAAGAAGAGAGACCCAGAAGAAAGACACAGAGGAAGAGACACAGAGAGAAGAAAGAGCAAGTGACATGTATGACATTTTTTTACTTGTCCTGACAGCATTTGAAATTTCTGAGTTGCAGAAATTGAATCCCCCATGTCTCAAAACCCCTCCAGGTGGTTGAAAACAGTCACCATTTGCCTCCCAGAGGAAGCTGCTCCTTGGCTTTTATCAACTACAGTAAACTCAATTTTAGAATATATTTGTTACCAGCATCAGAATTCTCTCCCTGGAATTTTATTTTAAGGATCCATGTATCTCTATCTTTTGAAAGGTACAATAATAGAACATACCTAAAAAAAAAAAAAAAATTTTGTGTGCTTAAACTTTATCTTTTATCTTCTAAATTTGACTGCCTGGATCCACATAAGATTGTTGTAAACTGGAAGCTCTTTGAGGACAATAGTTTAATGGTAGTCTTTTATGCAGAATTTTATTAAAGGATTTGCTTGGTAGTAGGTAGGACATTTTATAACATGGTAAGTCAAAAAACAAAGTATTGCTTGATAATAAAACAGTAAGTAAGCATCTATATTCTCTTATTTATTTTTTCATAGGTATTTATATATTTAAACTATCATATCTGTTCTAAAAATTTAGAATATGTAGATATACACAAAAAAGAAGAAATATCCTACCTAATTCCCACATAATTGCATCAACCAGAGATAACTCTTCTTAACATTTTTGGGGCTACATATTCATTATTTTTTCTAGACATATATCAATTCATTTTATTAAAATGAATCAACTTCTGCATACTACTTTGTCACAAGGTTTTTTTTGGCATTTAATAATATACTTTTTTCATGGATCTCTTTCCATTTATTAATTATCAGGTAGAATCCTAAAAACTATTTTTAATGAATTCATGTGCTCCATTATGTAGCTGCATCAAATATTATTTACCCAACATATTATTTATGTTGGATCCAGTCATTTGTATTAGAAACAATGCTGAAATGGACATTCTCAGAGCTAAATCATTGCATACATTCATAATTATTTTCTAATTCTATAAAATGTAATTGTTTGATCAAGGATTTTATATTGCCAACTTAATATCCTGAAAGCTCATGTCAATTTACTCTTCCGCCATCAGTGGGCATACATATATCTTCAAAGTAAACAGTCAAATAGTAGATTCCACCCCAGAAAAAGGTAATTTGATTTTTCTAACTCCAATACAGATTTGTGGCAGATAGTAACAATCATGGGAATATGAGCACAGAGATTTTTATCAGTTAAGTTGAAATGTTGGTGAGGATAGATTTAGCATGCATTACTAATCAAATAGTCTTCTAAAAATGTAAATTTGGTCCTGGATCTGAGAATTGCTATAATCATAAGAATTGCATACTAACTATAAACATAAGACAGATTACACCATTTTATAGTACAAATTTCTGAGACATAGAACAGAGAGGTCTTATCTACAAGATGACATAAGGATCATACCAAGAAGAAAAAATCAAACTCAACCCTTCATTCACTAATTTGTTCGTTCTTTTTTTCAACATATATTGACTGTCCTCTGTTTTCATTATACTGTAGTAAGTTCTATGGAAGTCCAAATCTAATAGGAAATTCAAATCTCTTCTTATAATTGGCCATAGATTTTCCAGAGCAGTTCAAAAATTCAAGAGCTTCTAATATTTGTCCAAAATGGTGACTAATGATTTAAAAAAAAAAAAAAAAATTAGTAAAGCAAACAACTGACCAGTCAACTGATTTATTGGACACCTATTATGCACCAAACCCAAAACCAAACCCAGCTGTCGAGTCTATTCTGATTCATAGTGACCCTACAGGTCAGAGTAGATCTCCCCCATAAGGTTTCCAAGGAACAACTGGCGGATTTGAACAGCCAACCTTTTGGTTACCAGCCAAGCGCTTAACCACTGCGCCACCAGGGCTCCCCTATTAAGCACAAGCACAATAAAAAAAATTATAAGATGGTCTCTGCCTTCAGTAACTTCAAAGACTTGACAATAAACTCACAAAAAAATTTAAACGGACAGCTACTTTGGGGAAATATCTATTCAAATTCTATGCCCATTTTTTGATTGGGTTATTCGTCTTTTTGTTGCTGAGTCAGAGGAGCACTTACATATTCTGGATATTAAACCCTTATCAGATATATGGTTACCAAATATTTTCTCCCATTCTGTAGATTGTCTCTTCACTTTCTTGATAAAATCCTTTGATGAACAAATGCTTTCAATTTTGATGAAGTCCAGTTTATCTATTTGGTCTTTTATTGCTCATGCTTTTTCTAAGAATCTGTTGTCAAAAACTAGGCCCTGAGGCATGATCCCTATGTTTTGTTCTACCTCTACGTTTTATGGTTTTAGTTTTTATATTTAGGTCATTGATCTAATTTGAGTTAATTTCCATGTTTGGACTGAGGTATGAATCCAACTTCATTCATTTGCAGGTGGAGATCCAGTTGTCCCAGTACTAATTATTGAAGAGACTATTCTTTAACCCACAGAATGGATTTAGCACCCTTGTCAAAAATCAATAGACCATAGATGTACGGGTTTATTTCTAGACTCTCAATTCTATTCCATTGGTCTATATGTCCATCACCATACTGGCACCAGACTGTTTTAATTACTGTAGCGTTATAGTATGTTTTGAAATCAAGAAGTGTGAATCCTCCTGTGCTTCTGTTTCAATATTACTTTGGCTTTTTGGGGCCCCCTGCAGTTCCATATAAATTTGAGGCTCAGCTTTGCCATTTCTACAAAGAAGTCTGTTGGAATTTTGATAGAGATTGCATTGAATCTATAAATCACTTTGGGTAGTATTGACATCTTAATAATACTAAGTCTTTCAATCCACGAACATGGAATGTCTTTCCTTTTATTTAGATCTTCCGTCTTTCAGTAGTGTTTTATAGTTTTCAGTTAAACTTATCCTAGGTATTTTATTCTTTTAAATGCTTTTGTAAATGGGATTGTTTTCTCAATTTCATTGTCAGATTGCTCATTACTGCTGTATAGAAACCCAACAGATATTTCACAAAGAAGATATTCAAATGGCCAACAAGCACATGAAAAGATGCTCAATTCAACATCATCAGTCATTAGGGAAATGCACATCAAAACCACAATGAAATACCACTCCACTACCACTAGATTGCTATTATCAGAAAAATGGGAAACAACAAGCGTTGGCTAGGACGTAGAGAAACTGGAACCCTCATTTATTGCCAGTGATATTGTAAAATGGCATAGCCACTGCGGAAAATACCTTGCTTTTTCCTCAGAAAGTTAAACATAGATTCCCATATAACCCAGCAATTCCACTTGTAAGTATATACCCAAAATACTTCAAGGCAGTGACTCAAACAGATACTTGTATACCAATATTCATTGCAGCTTTGTTCACAATAGCCAGATGATGGAAAAAACACATGTCCATCAACAGACAAATGGATAAACAGAATATGGTATATTCATTCCCATTCTGTTGCCATTGAGTCAATTCCGACTCAAAGCAACCCTATAGGACAGAGTAGAACTGCCCCACAGGGTTTCGAATGCTGCAAATCCTTATGAAAGCAAATTGCCACGTCTTTCTCCCTTGGAGAGGCTGGTGGCTTCAAATCACCGAACTTTCTATTAGGCAACTATAAAACCAAATGTTAATTTTGGTAATCCTTGTTGGGAATATTTTCAACATAACTATTAAAGGCCAGTTGTAGCCTTAAATATTAAAAGAAGACAATTCTTCTCCTTTATAAATACATGCATTACATACAAATTTATATATTATTGTGCATTATGGTATTATGATTCATATATTGTGCATCTAAAGCTGGAGGATATAAAGCCCTTATTAAATATCCTAAGTTTGAAAATGTTCTGATAATTTGAAGAAAATATTTCAGAGCTTCTCTAAATGGCTCGGAAGCATTTACAACTTGAGAAAGACTGCATCTTTCTGAAAGCATGAATTGTCTACTGTCTTTTTTTAATGAGAATTTAAGAATGTTTATTAAAAAACAAATAAATTTTCCATTTCAGCTCATTTGGCTTCGTCTGCTATTAAATCCTACATATACCCAAGAGTTGTACTGATGTACTTAAATATTGTTTCTGTGTTGAGACTGCCTAATGAGGCAATTAGTGGAACTCCTCAGATAGCTGGACCAAACACTTTTCGGCAGGCAGAAGAGGTCCACTCAAGCAACAATACAAAGTGCTTACACACCCTGCCACTTCTGTTTGACAGTATGTCTTAGAAAAGGCAAGTGGTAATTTTGGAAAGCAGAAACAACCATGCACTTTGCCAAGATGGATAAAAGAGGAATTGAGGCCATCATGTCCAGAAACCATATAAAAGACAAAACATTAGAGATGAGAATGTTCTCCTTCTTTCTCTCCAAATTACTGTCTTTGTGCCTTTTCTCTAATCCAAAGCTTTCCAAACTTCAGTGTTTCAAAAACCACCTCTTTTTTGTTTGTGATGGTATTTGTTGTAGTCATTGTTGATTATTTACATGATCAAGGCTACATGTTATGATTATTTATTTTCATACATATTTAGGTGACAGTGGTGGTTCAGTGGTAAAATTTTCACCTTCCATGTGGAAGACCTGGCTCCAATGCCCAACCAATGCATCTCGTATGTAGCCACCAACCATCTGTCAGTGGAGGCTTGCATGTTGTTATGATGCTGAACAGGTTTCACTGGAGTGTCCAGACTAAGACAGGCTAGAAAGAAAGCCCTGGTGACCTACTTCTGAAAAATCATCCAGGAAAACCCTATGGATCACAACAGTCCAATCCCATTGGGCATGGATTGCATTTTATTTAAATTTATTTACAACTTTTACTAAAATTTATTTTTAAGGCAAACTATGTATCACTACTATATTTGGAGAGCTAGAACCACTTGCCACAAACAGAAGATAACTATAAAAAGAAATGGGATGACAAGGAAAAAAAATTTTTTAAGTTCTGTTGCTATACTATCTCCTGTCAAATCTTGGAGCCTGAGATATTCTCTCTTTGTTGCAGAGCGAGATTGGCAAGGGCTAGAGAGGTGTTAAGGTCATTCCAGCACCAGACACAGTCTTTCTCTTTGGTTTCACTACAAAGATTAAAAGGGAATTGACAAGTATGATGATTTATTTGTCTTTATTTAACAAATACATATCCAGCATGCACCAGGCACCAGACATTTGTTCTAGGTAATTTAGAACTGTTCACTCATTTAATCTTCATAGCAACCCTATAAGGTATTACTATTATTATCCTCATTTTATAGATGAGGAAAACGAGGCACAAAAAAGTGAGGCAAAATTTATCCAAGGTCACACAGCTAAAAAGTGGAAGTGCCTCATTCGAACCCAGGTATTTTTATTGGATTCTGGGCTCTCAGCACCTCCCCAGGCTGCCTCTCTGAGGCTGTAAGTCGGTGCTCTTTACGGTCCTGTTGACACATGCCATCTAAAACCACCGGCCCACACTGGGGTGCACATCCCACACTATGCCTGTTGCTATGATGTCCTCAAACCCCACCTCCCTGGCAAAGCTTCCTCTATGGCCCAGCCTTCTATGACGACTTTTCTCACTGACCCTCTAAAGTGTTTACTGTTTCTCTCTTTGGGTTTTAGCATTGACAAGCTTGAATGGTTATTTGAAGTTTTAATGTGTATTCTCTCTCCTCTGCTAGATTTTAAGTCCTTTAGAGGAAGAGAATATTTCATATCTCTTTGAATCAACATTAAACCTAATAGGAACTTTATAAATGATTTAATGATAACCATTGTACCTATATATAGACCAGTGTTTCTAGACAAGTAATGAGATATTAAAAAAACTGTAAGAATAAATTTTCACAAAAGAAAATGCAATTTCCAGAGAAGATGAAGGTGAAGACAGAGGGTCATGGAATACATGTAACAAGATATTGCCTCCCAAATATTTTGTATGTGAGAAAAACTAATAAACTAGCTATTATTTAGAACTGACTATATGGCAAGCACTACTGTGCTATTTTGCAAAAGAGAGAATGGAGCATTAAGAAAGGGTAAATTGCCCAATATTGTGTAATTCAGTGAGAGTTGAGATCAGAACTCTGTGCTACCTGAATTCAAAGACTACATTTCGTAAGTATGTGACCTTCACAAGGGAGGAGGGATCAATTGTGACTTTATCTATGAGAAAATCTAAAAGTGGCATCATATATGATTTTTTCAGTGGGATACATTGACTGGAATTATTTTAAAATAAATTGTATGTGGCAAAACCACTGAAGGAGTATTAAAGGTTGAACTGATCCAAAATGGAGCAAAAGAGTTGGGATGGACTACAATATCTGTCTTTTTTCCCTGACTTCCTCCAGACCCACATTTACAAGCAGTCACCTAGATATCCTGTAACTCAAACAACTATTACTGGTTTACTGAAACAGTTGGACTTGCTAAGATGCAACATAAATCACTTCTATTCTTACACTGCACCATATCTGCAAACCCATTCCACCAACATTTCCCTCCCTACCCCTTGTTGAAATCTTGGGCAAGTCATATAGATTTTCTCATCACTCTCAGATATTATTGAACAGTCTCAATTTTCAGATAATAAAAATTCCAATAGTCTAATTTGAAAACTCCAAATTTCAATCCAATGTACATCACCCCTCCACCAGCTCAGGTCCAATGGAGGCCAGGGAATCTGCATTGAGAGGGGACTTGAATGATTCCATCCACCTGTCCCCATTTCCCACCTTGTTTTTCCACTGGTCCACCTCTCATTATGCTGCCGCTGACTCCCACAGGATTGGAACAGTGGGCAGGAGAGAGGTAAAGTGATTGAAAAGGTCTTATTTGACCTTTGGTGTCTGTGATGGTGGGGTGTCTTTTGTATTCTTTGCAAACCCTCCACCATTGCTGAGGTTCTCCCACCTCAATGCTTCCTTCAGTGAGCTGCTTACGATTCCCCCTCAGCCCTTGGCTTCCAGTGGTTCCGCAGCCACACATATACCCCATTCCTGTTTAGGGTCACCTTGCCCCTCCTGACAGTCCTCTTAACTTAAAAGCAAACATGACGGACTCCCTTCTGCAGGGTCTTCTTCTGGCTTATGGGAAATGCCATGGAGCTTTGAAAGGTTAGCAAGCCAGCTACACTTTAACTTTCTTAGGCACTCCAGACTTGCGTCTCCCAAATTGCAGAGGGGCATACTTATTAAACTTTCCAAATTGTTCTGTTGAAGTCCTCCTCATTTGACTTAAGGTGAGGACAGGGCACCTTCCCACTCCCTCATAGGGGACACACAGCAAACTGCTGACTCTCTGCAAAGAAACCACCTCTTCAAACTCTGGTTGAATTCAGAGCCTTGGACAAAGTTCAACATCCATTTATGATAAAAACTCTCAGCAAACTAGGAATAGAAAGGAGCTTCCTCAAACTTAAAAAATGCATCTATTAAAAAAAAATCCTAGCATAATGTTTAATGGAGAATAACTGAATGCAAGGCAAGGATGTCTGGTCTTACCACTCCTATATAACATGGTACTGGAAGTCTTAGCCAGTATGACAAGGTAAGAAAAAGAAATGAAAATCATACAGATTAGAAAGGAAGAGCTGAAATTGTCTATTTGCAGACAACACAGAATTTACCCAAAAACTCCTAGCATCAATAAGTACATTTAGCAGAGGTGCAGAAAACAAGCTTAACACACAAAAAGTTAATCATATTTCTGCATACCAGCAATGAACAATTGAAAACAAAAATTGAAAACACAATACCATTTACAATCACTCCCCCAAAAAGTAAATAAAGCACTTGGGTATAAATCTAACAAAATATGCACAAGATATGTATGCTGAAAACTTCAAAATGGTAATGAAAGAATCAAAGAAGACCTGAACAAGACATGCTACGTTCGTGGATTTGAAAACACAGCAAATTGATTTATAGGTTTGCTGAAATTTCTATCAAAATATTAGGAAGATTCTTTTTAGACATTTAAAAAAAAAACCCGAACCCATTGCCCTCGAGTCAGTTCTGACTCATAGCAATCCTGTGGGACAGAGTAGACTACCCATAGGGTTTCCAAGGAACAGCTGATGGATTTGAACTGCCAACCTTTTGTTTAGCAGCTGATTTCTTAACCACTGTGTTACCAGGGCCCCTTTTTAGACATACATAAGCTAATTCTAAAATTTGTATGGAAAGGCAAAAGAACTAGAATAGCCAAAACAATTTTGAAAAAGTAGAATAAGGTTGGAAGAATTACACAACCTGATTTGAGATGTACTATATAGCTACAGTAATCAAGACGTCTTTGGCAGAGGGCTAGAAACATAGATTAATGGAACAGAATATAGAATCCAGAAATAAATCCTAACAAGTATAGTCAACTAATTTTTTTACAATGGTGCAAAAGCAACTGGATAGAGGAAGGATAGTCTCTTCAACAAATGGGGTTGGAATATTTGGACTTCATAGTCAAAAAAGAAAAGAAAACATCCTCGACCTAAATCTCACATCTAATACAAAAAGGAACTCAAAATGATTCTTAGATTCAAATGTAAAAGATACCACTATAAAACTTTTAGATGAAAACATAGGAAACAATCTTTACTACTTAGGGTTAGGCAACCAGTTCTTAGATATGACATCAAAGGCACAATTCATAACAGCAAAATTAACAAATTGAACTTAATCAAAACTTAAAACTTTCGCTCTGTGAAATACGTTGTTAAGAGATTAAAAAGGTAAACCACAGACTAGGAAAAATATTTGCAAATCACATACTTGACAAAGGACTCGTATATAGAATATACAGAGAACTCTATAAACTCAGTATAAGAAAACAAATAATCCAATTAGAAAATGAATGAAAGGCTTAAACAGACATTTCACCAAAAAAGATACATGGGTGGCAAATATGCACATGAAAAAATATCAGTATCATTAGTCATCAGGGAATTGCCAATCAAAAGCACAATGAGATACCACTGTACACATATTAGAACAGCTAAAATAAAAAATACTGTCAATATCAGATGTTAGTAATAACGTAGAGAAACTGGATCTCTTACGCATTATTGGTGGTAATGTAAAATGGTACAGCTACTCTGGGAAGAGTTTCATAGTTTCTTATAAGATAAACTTACTTAAAACATACACTTACCATATGACTCAACAATCACACTCCTGGGTATTTATCCTACAGAAATTAAAACTTCTGTTCATCCAAAAACCTGTGCACATACGTTCATAGTGGCTTCATTTGTAATAGCCAAAAACTAGAAACAAGCCAATTGTCCTTCAGTGGGTGAATGGATAAGCAAAGCATGGCACAACTGTATAACAGAACACTACTCAGAAATAAAAAAGAACCAACTGTTGATACATGCAACACACTGGTTAAATCTAAAGGCAGTTATGCTGAGTGAAAAAGGCCAATTTCAAAGGGCTACATACTGTATAATGCCATTTTTATAACAATCTGAAAGAGACAAAGTTACATGATGGAGATCAGTGGTGACAGTGGTTGGAACTGGGAAGAAAGTGTGACTATTAAAAGGTAATAAAGAAGGAGTTTGTTTGTAATGATGGACAGTTTTGTATCTTGATTTTGATGCTGGTTACTCAAATCTACACACATGACAAAATGTCGTAGAGCTATACACCAGAGAGAGAGAGAGAGAGAGAGAGAGAGACGCAAAGAAAGAGAGAGAGAGGATGAGAATAAGGCCTGTGTCTAAGTTAACAATCTTGTACCAACATCAATTTCTTGGTTTTGACAATGTACTATTGTTACGTAAGATATTATTTTGGAGGGATTCTGTGTAAAGGTCCATAAAAACTCTGCATTATTTTTGTACCTTCTTGTGAGTCTTAACTTCAAAATAATAATCTACTGAACACTCACACACACAACACAAACATCACCTTGTCCCTTCCCTGTTGTAACGACTCTGTTTTGCAAAACTGAATTTAGACTATGCTACTTAGCATGATATTCAAACCCTTAAAGTGTCTTTCAAACCTACATGTCCCATCCCATCTTCTACCATTCCCGCTCCACTCCCCTCACATTCAAGGAGTACTCTTTCCCAAATAATGTGTTTTTCTTGCAGCTGTATAACTTGGCACCGATTATCCCTTCTCTTCTACTTCCCTTGACAAGCTCCTCTGCATCCTTCATGCGTGTAGGGGACAATCCACCTTCTTCTTCTCTCCCCATGTTCCTGCTTCTGTCCAAAGAGGAGAAAATACCTAGACATTTTGAATATGGCACAGCCACGTTTCTCTTCATTATTGATTTTCTCCTCCTCAAAGTTGGAAAGGGGAGGTAGTAGCTAATTCGAGTGGGAAGAGCCTAATATCCACAAGGCCTCTTTTTGTTCGTGGATGGGGGTTATTTTGTCTCAAATTAGACATCTTTTGATATCTTTCAAGACAAAGACATTTCTCTTTTCTTCCCTTCCCCTCTCATTTCACACGTTTTATATGACAGCAACATTTACTCCATTCGGATCAATTTTTAGGTATAAATCCAAACAGCCAGGAACCCAGAAAGAGGTGGTAGAATTTGGACAGTATGCCAGACCCTGAATCTCTAACAGAGACTCGGTGAATGCCCCCTCCTCTGTGAAACCTTCCCAGGCCTCCCCCAACTAGTCAGTCACCCTGCACTCTGTAACTACGCAAGACAATACCAACTTCATGTCTGCCACTGAACTGCAAACCCGAAGCAGGTGCCCCGGGTTTCTTTCATCTTTATATTTACAGCAAGTAAGATAAAAAGAGACTTATCTAATTATCAGAAGATCAA